>NC_046159.1:120696599-120996599 GCF_011064425.1 Rattus rattus
TGCTGAAGGCAGGGATCCTCCGCTGGTCCGGGACTCTGGCCAACATCAACTTTTAAATACCATACATTTACATAGAATTCTAGCTTGCAACACTAAATTAAAAATGTTTTTTTTTCTTAGATGTTGTATTAAATACTTGAATAAGATTTATAATTTTCTTCCATTCTATAAATGTTCCATGAGAGCTGTTACTATCACTAAATGCTTCAAGGTTTGACATTATTGTGAACTGAAAAGTTGTTCCCCATTTGCATTTTTAGATGATTTTTCTGTAAAGAAGAATTAGTTATCTTAACTATCTACAGTTCACTCATTTGATCATAGAGCTAATATGCTACATCAATATTTTTCAACAGAAAGAGCAGTGGAATAATATGTATTCAAAGAAATCATGAAATCTGTAAAACCGCTTTGATCAGGACAAAAAGTAATATTAAAAGTTTCTATAAGATCAAACCTAAAATTACTAGATATAGAAGAGAACAAAGATTCCCAAATAAAGGGACAGTAAGTATCTTCAACAAAATTATAGAAGAAAACTTCCCTAACCTAAAGAAAGAGATGCCTATAAACATACAAGAAGCCTATAGAATTCCAAATAGATTGGACCAGGAAAGAAATTCTGCCCATCACGTAATAGTCAAAACAAAGAAAGAATATTAAAAGCAGTAAGGGTTAAGGGTCAAGTAACATATAAAGGCAAACCTATCAGAACTATACCAAACTTCTCACCAGAGATTATGAAAGCCAGAAGATCCTGAGCAGATGTAATAAAGACCCTAAGAGAACACAAATACCAGACCAGGCTACTGTATCCAGCAAAAGTCTCAATTAAAATAGATGGAGAAAACAAGATATTCTATGACAAAACCAAATTTATACAATATCTTTCTACAAATCCAGCCCTACAAAGGATAATGTATGAAAAACTCCAACACAAGGAGGGAAACTATACCCTAGAAAAAGCAAGAAAGTTATCTTCTTGAAACAAACCCAAAAGAAAAGAGCCACACAAACATAATTCTACTTCTAACAACAAAACTAACAAAAAGCAACAATCACTATTCCTTACCATATCTTAATATCAATGGATTCAAATCCTCAATAAAAAACGTAGACTGGATATATAAAAAGGACTCAATTTTGCTGCATACAGAAAACACACCTCAGTGACAAAGACAGACACTGCCTCAGAGGAAAAGGCTTGAAAACAATGTCACAAGCAGATGGTTCCAAGAAAAAAGCTGGAGTAGTCATTCTAATATTGCATAAAATCCACTTTCAACCAAAAGTTATCAAAAAAGATATGAAAGTACACTTCATATTTATCAAAAAATTCACCAAGATGAATGCTCCATATGAAAGTACACCTACATTCATAAAAGAAACCTTACTAAAGCTCAAAGGACACCTCACACAATAATAGTGGGAGACTTCACTCAACACTGCACTCATCAATGAAAAGATCATGTAAACAGAAACTAAACAGAGACACAGAGAAACAAATAGAAGTTATGAAGTAAATGGATTTAACATATCTGTAGAACATTTCATCCTAAAACAAAAGAATATAACTTCTCAGCACCTCATGGTACCTTCTCCAAAATTGACCATATAATCGGTCACAAAACAGGACTCAACAGATACAAGAAGACTGAAATAATCCTCTGCATCCTATCAGATCACCACAGACTAAAGCTGGTCTTCAATAACACCAAAAAAAGACAGAAAGCCCATATACATATGGAAGTTGGAGAACACTTTACTCAATGATAACTTGGTCAAGGAAGAAATAAAGAAAGAAACTAAGGACTTTTTAGAATTTAATGAAAATGAAGGCACAACATACTCAAACATATGGAACACAATGAAAGCAGTGCTAAGAGGAAAACTCATAGATCTCAGTACCTCCAAAAAGAAACTCGAGAGAGCATACATTAGCAGCTTGACAGCATATCTAAAAGCTCTAGAACAAAAAGAAGCAAATACACCCAAGAGGAGTAGAATGCAGGAAATAATCAAACTCAAGGCTGAAATCAACCAAGTAGAAACAAAAAGAACTATACAAAGAATCAATAAAACCAGGAACTGGTTCTTTGAGAAAATCAACAAGATAGAGTAACCCTTAGCCAGACTAAACAGAGGGCACAGAGAGAGTATCTGAATTAACAAAATTAGAAATGAAAAGGGAGACATAACAACAGAAACTGAGGAAATTAAAAAAAAACATCAGATAATACTACAAAAGTCTATATTCAACAAAACTGGAAAATCTGGATGAAATGGACAATTTTCTAGATGGATACCAGGTACAAAAGTTAAATCAGGATCAGATAAACCATCTAAATAGTCCCATAACTCCTAAATAAATTGAAGCAGTTATTAAAAGTCCCCCAACAAAAAAAAACCCAGGACCAGATGGGTTTAGTGCAGAATTTTATCAGACCTTTATAGAAGACTTAATACCAATAACTGTTCAAATTATTTCATAAAATAGAAACACAAGGAACACTAACCAACTCCTGCTATGAAGCCACAATTTTACTTATACCTAAACCACACAAAGACCCAACAGATAAAGAAAGCTATAGACCAATTTCCCTTATGAATATCGACTCAAAAATATGCAATAAAATTCTCCCAAACCAAACCCAAGAAGACATCAAAATGATCATCCATCATGATCAAGTAGGTTTCATTCCAGGGATGCAGGGATGGTTCAATATACAGAAAACAACACAAACTCAAAGAAAAGACCCCATGATTATCTCATTAAATGCTGAGAAAGCATTTGACAAAATTCAAGACCCCTTCATGTTGAATTCCCTGTTAGGAATTCAGAGGCCCATACCAAAATATAGTAAAAGCAATATATAGTCAACATCAAACTAAATGGAGAGAAACTTGAAGCAAACCTACTAAAATCAGGGACTAGACAAGGCTGCCCACTCTTTACCTACTTACTGAATATAGTATTCGAAGTTCTAGCCAGAACAATCAGACAACAAAAGGAGATCCAAGTGATACAAATTATAAAGGAAGAAGTCAAAATATCACTATTTGCAGATGATATGATAGTATACTGAAGTGACCTCAAAAATTTCACCAGAGAATTCCTACAGCTGATAAACAACTCCAGCAAAGTGGCTGGATATAAAATTAACTAAAAAAAAAATCAGTAGTCTTCCTCTACTCAAAGGATAAACAGGCTGAGAAAGAAATTATGGAAATGACACCCTTCACAATAGTCCCAAATAATATAAAATATCTCTGTGTGACTCTAACCAAGCAAGTAAAAGATCTGTATGACAAAAATTTCAAGTCTCTGAAGAAAGAAATTGAAGATGATCTCAGAAGATGGAAAGACCTCCCATGCTCATGGATTGGCAGGATTAATATAGTAAAAATGGCCATTTTGCCAAAAGCAATCTACAGATTCAGTGCAATCCCTATCAAAATTCCTATCAATTCTCCATAGAGTTAGAAACAGCAATTTGCAAAATCATTTGGAAGAACAAAAAAACCCAGGATAGCTAAAACTATCCTCAACAATAAAAGAACTGGGAGAACCGCCATCTCTGACCTCAAGCTGTATTACAGCAATAGAGATAAAAACTGTATGGTATTTATACATAGACAGGCACATAGATCAATGGAATAGAATCAAAGACTCAGAAATGAACCCACACACCTATGGTCACTTGATCTTTGAAAAAGGAGCTAAAACTATCCAGTGGAAAACAGATAGCATTTTCACCAAATGGTGTTGATTCAACTGGAGGTCAGCATGTAAAAGAATGTAAATCAATCCATTCTTATCTCACTGTACAAAGCTCACATCCAAATGAATCAAGGACCTCCACATGAAATCAGATACACTCAAACTAATATAAGAAAAAGTGGGAAAGAGCCTCAAACACATGGCCCTGGGAAAAAATTACTGAACAGTACACTAATGGCTTATTCTCTAAGATCAAGAATCAACCAACCAGATTTCCCAGGGACTAAACCACTACCCAAAGACTATACATGGACTGACCCGTGGTTTCAACTGTATATGTAGCAGAGGATTGGCTTCCAGTGGAAGCCCTTGGTCCTGCCAAGGTTGGACTACCAGTGTAGGGAAAGGTCAGGGGGGCTGGAAGGGCAATGGATGGGGAGAGGAACACCCTTGTAGAAAAGGGGAGTTGGATATATTAGCAGGTTTTTGTCCAGGAAACTGTGAAAGGGAATAACATTTGAAATATAGCCAATTAAAAAAAAGAAAGCCTGGTCATCATCAAAACAGGACAGGGTACCCAGAGGTGGGAAGGAGCGGGCTTTATATAGTTGTAGTGCCTTGAGTTGGATTGTTGCAATATCAAGATTTTAATACTGGAGGGATGCTTAGTAGGAAGAGTTTAGGAATGCTACCTCTGTTCCTACGTTTGAAAACAAATTTTTATATGAAAATTTCAATACAGAGAATAAGGAATCAGAAGCAATCATTTATCACTATTGCAGAATATCATGCATATGATTGTGTCAGTCTTCTTCAACAGGTTTCATAGTTGGATTTTTTACACCAACATCTTCCCAATCATATGGGCCATGCCTTGAGCTACTGATGTTTAAACACCTAAAACATCACCAAGCAACACATATTTTTTAGTTCCATTATAATCTGCAGGAACCCCATCACATATAAGAGGCCTCTCATTGTCCAAACATTATTAAGTGCACACTTTATATGATGGATTACTATTGAACCAGTAAGAATAATAGAGTATGAGGAATGAATGACCCTTGAAGGCATTATGTTAAGTGAGGTAAGTCAGACACACATAATATGTCTAACTCCACTAATAAAACATGTAAGATACATAAATTAATAGAGATTGGGGGTAAATTAGAGATTCTAGGGTTGAGGAGAAGGTGAGGTAGACCATTGCATGATAGTTTGGGTTGATTAAAAAAATAAGTTTTGGGAATTTACAGTAGTGAAGGCTGTACTCTAGAGCAAATATAATTAATGTTACTGAATTTCATGGTTAAAAGGGGTAGTTTTCAGTTCTGTTTTCTCATAATTTCAAAAGTTAACAATGTGATAGTCTAAAAGTCTTTAAATTGTATGTTTTAAGTGTGTGAAACTCGTGACAGGGTAAAAAAAGCTTCTCAAAAAAGAAAGAAAGAAAAGCAAGAAAGAAAGAAAGGAAGAAAGAAAGAAAGAAAGAGAGAAAATTGGACATGGTATTACCTAAGGACCCAGCTATACCACTCCTGGCCGTGTACTGAAAAGATGCTCCAACATATAATAAGGACACGTGCTCCACTATGTTCATGGAAGCCTTATTCATAATAGCCAGAAGCTGGAAAGAACCCAGATATCCCTCAACAGAGGAATGGATACAGAAAATGTGGTACATCTACACATTGGATTAAATGTGGATTAAAAACAATGACTTCATGAAATTCATAGGCAAATGGATGGAACTAGAAAATGTCATCCTGACTGAGGTAACCCAATCACAAAAAAACACACATGCTATACACTGACTGATAAGTGGATATTAGCCCAAAAGCTCAGACCACCCAAGACAGAATGCACAGACCACATGAAGCTCAAGAAGAAGGAAGACCAAAGTGTGACTGCTTCAGTCCTTTTTAAAAGGGGAAACAAAAAAATATGCATAGGAGGAGATGTGGAGATGAAGTTTTGAGCAGAGACTGAAGGAATGGCCAATCAGAGCCTGCCCCACTTGGGAATCAAGCTTATATACAGCCACCAATTCCAGACAATAGTGTTAATTCTAAGAAATGCATGCTAATAGGAGTCTGATATATCTATCAGAGGCTCTGCCAGAGCATAATGAAACAGAGGCGAATGCTATCTGCCAGTCATTGAACTGAGAACAGGGAGGAGTTAGAGAAAGGATTGAAAGAACTGAAGGAGTTTGCAACCCCATAAGAACAATAATATCCACCAACCATAGCTCCCAGGGACTAAACCACCACCCAAAGAGTACACATGGACAGACCCATGGCTCCAGCTGCATATGTAGCAGAGGATGGCCTTGTTGGGCACCAATGGGAGGAGAAGCCTTTGGTCCTGCCAAGGCTGGACCCCCATTGTAGGAGAATGTCAGGGTGGGAAGGTGGGTAGGGATGGGTGGTTGGGTCGGGGAACACCCTCATAGAAGAAGGGGGAGGGGGCATGTGATAGGGGTTTATGGGCAGGGAACGGGGAAAGGAAATACCATTTGAAATGTAAATAAAAATTATCCAATGGAAAAACGTTTCTGCAATTAACATATATCATAAAATTTTAACAGAACTTTAGATATCATTAGTGAAATCTAAAAATATTTGGTTTCTTTGTTTTGACAGATTTAGATTCAGAGATATTTTATGATTATTTCAAAGATCTATTAGGATAATAAAGATACTGAAGCTTCAGGAAATTTACCTTTCACATTACTTTTCTAAATAGAAAATGTGACATGTAACAATGATAAAAATGTGGACATCAATTTGAAAGAGGGAAAATGGAGGGGTGGGAGAGAAGGGACATGAGAAGGAATGGAGAGAAGAAAGGAGAGAGGGAAAAGAAGCAATTATATTTTAATTAATAATGTAAAATGTAAACAAAAACTGCACACCGTATATTTCTAATAATCTATATTCTTGATAAATGAAAATTTAAAACTTTTAGGACAGAATGTCTTTGTGCTCTAACAGATACCTTTAAGGGTCAGAAATGTCAAACCATAAAATGACATTTAGATAAAACAGACTATATAAAAATTATATCAAAAGCTTTAACTGCAAAAGATGATAATGTAATATATACAGCTATCAGTCAAAATTTCCAAACAGATGCCAATATGGTATAAATAGTCCAAGAGCTTAATTGGGAAAAAAATACTATTAAAAAAAACACATGGAAGATGGGAAGTCTAAAGACCCCACTGCAACTCTTACCCTAAATTAGAAGAATAGAAGGTTGGTATGGAAGACTATTACACCACCTTAGTCAAGGAAGGATTTGGCAAAGCTGCCTGCTGAGTTGTATGTCAAAGATTAGCTAGTAAGTCTAATGTTTTCAAAATAAAAATCTAGTTTAGTAATCCTGCCAGAAACATTCATGAACCTACGTTAGGTAATCTCAAGACAAACTTGGTTAAGGACTTCAAAACACAAGTGGAGTTGCATTCAAGTTTGTTTCCCTCAGTAGTGGTCTATACAATACATATTGTATACATCATAATAACTAACAAAAGGCATCCAAAGGTAAAGGGTAGGAAATCAAGATGATTAATAACAAGAAAATATGTTTATAATCTCTTAAATATCCAGGTAAAGGTAAGCTAGAATAATAGAGACAAAATAATAGAAATTTTGAGTTAGGAGTCAGAACGAGCAAAAAGATTAACGTCACCGATAGGAGTTTTAAAGATGTGAGTAAATTTAAACACTCATTAATGGCTGACAAGGTTGAAGGTTGATACAACTACTTCAACATTTAAGTTGGCAACCACCAGTGAAAAGCTAAAAGTGTGTATTTGTCTTATGACCTTGAAATTCAACTGTGAGGTATCTTCTGTGACAGAAAAAGTCATGGCATGCTTGTGTGCAAATGAAAAATATTCTTAAATTTTCATTATGTATACAATACGGAAGTAAAGGAAGACAGAGTCCAGCAAGAAAGCTCAGCAGGTACAAGTCTCTGCAACCAGGCCTGAGGAGCTGTGCTCTGTCCCTAGGATCCCAGGAGGAGGAGGACTGGCTCTGCAGACCTCCATATGAGCCCTCTGCCACATGTGCACACTCCTCTCTAAGTAAGTGAATAAACAAATATGTAAATAGATATTGCTGTATCTTAAAAATGTAACAAGAACCAAATAGATTAAGAGAATAATGTGTGCACATTATATTACTATGTAGATTCTAAAGTTGAACTGCATATATGGGTATAAATTAAGAAAAATACATATATCATTATTCTAATTGCTGGAGCTTAGAGTTTTGTGGCAGAGTTGTGATGATGTTATCCAGGTTTTGAACATAAGGACACTGTGACATGAATATTCTCTTTATAAAATATTAGTTGCGTGAATTAACTTTCAATGGTATAAAAACAGAAGTTCTGCCTGCTGGTCCAAGGTTTGGACTGTTTCTTATGGACTGAATACACTTGTGAAGAGAAACGTGGCCAGCTCTTACTCTCCGAATGAGGATCTCCATGATTCATTGTTAAACTGTTGAGAGTCAGATGTGGGGATGTCACCAGGAGAACTGAGAATACACTCATTACAGCCTAATACATCAGCACTGCCAATATACGTCTATTAATCTGAGCACTTGGTTTGATTACTCAGTTTATGCCTCATCCATCTGCAGATTTATGAGCACTTGACATTCTGTTTGATTTAAAACAAAGCACTCTGTTTTGCATGCATTGTTAAACATTGACCTTTGCTGACTACTAAGGATACTCAAATCTGGTAATATATTTATCTTAAGGGTGTTGGTTTTAGACTTCAATAGATTTTTCCCCATATGTGAAAATCACAATCTAAAAACTGTTATACCACTCCTAAGGTTTGTTTTTAAATCTTTTATTTCTATATCTGAGATTGTAATATAATTACAACATTTATCCATTCCCTTTCCTCCTTCACACCCTCCTCATATGTCCCTCCCAAGTGTCCTTCAAATTCATGGCCTCTCTTTTTGTTTTTTTTACTAATGGCTAGTGCATGTACATATATATATTCCAAAATATAGCCTGTTTGGTCATAAAATGTCACTTGTATGTATGTTTTGGGGGACTGTTTGGCACTGGGCACAATTGGTGTGCTCTTCTCTGGAGAACACCCCCTCTCCTGCTCCCAGCTGTCCTCTGTGGCCTGTAGTTCTTTGTGTAAGGTTAAGGCCTCCTGGGTTTCCCCCCATCCATTTGGCATGTCCATTGGTGCTGTCCTTGTTCAGTTCATGTTTGGCAGTCAGGTTGGGGAGGGCTCTTTTTAAATCAATCATATTTTTCTTTTTGAAAATCCCATACATTTATAAATGTATTTTGCCCATTACACATGGGTGTGTGGCCATCCATTGAGCTCTTTAAAATGCTGCAGGAGCACAGGTGGCTTTTATAGTAAGCCTGGCACTCAGGGACAAAGGCTACTTTTCTTCATTAACACTGAAAAGTCTCTGGTCTTTTTTGTGGGGGGGATTTATCCATAAAACTTCTTGAAGAAAATCATCCATTGCAATAAGGATCCTTCATAAGGGTATTAGATAATAGTTGATGATAAAATTAGCTATAAAATAATCTATAGAATTAGCTATTAGGTTTCATTTAGTTATTTTTTTTAAAATTGGTGCTATGGATGAAATAGAGGCCCTTGCACAAGCTTACTAAATGTCTAGTAGAATTTTGTTTAATAAAAGGAAACTGTCTTATTCCGAAATTATGTAATCAACGACTATTTGTATAGGAGAATACTAGTAACCTTTCTTTCAAATTATTCTCTAACAATTTTAATTTATTTTAATTTTTGTTATTTTATTTATGTTTTCTGTGTAGCTTATCTACAAATAACATCAAATATCTACCAAACTATGGTGAGGCTCTTGAACTAATCAGCAGAAACTCTATTTGTTTAGAATTGCTGCAACTGTGGTGACTGAAAGGGATCTGGAAGAAACCTGAATATTCGCACTTAACCCTGTCCAGTGGCGCTTGCCAGGGCCTGAGATCCTCATCTGACACTTGTTCTCTCAGTTGGTTGACTTCCTTTATTACAGCCTAGTCAGAAAGGCAAATGTTAACTTCAAAGCAGTCTGTGCACACAACACAATGTATGTGTTTGAGGTTGTAAAACACTTGAAAATGCTGAGATAAGCACACTGGAGAGGGTCAAAGTAATATTATAATAAGTGTGCAATAAAGATTAACTTATTTTATCATTAAGGAGTAGAGAACATACTTACTGTGGTATATTCCATTTAGTAACATTTACCACTGACTTCTTTTTAGAAAGTTAGAATTTACCATCTTGGTATCCTTCAACTATATCAAACAAACCAGAAGTTATTATGGAAACCTGCTAATATGAACCTCATTTGCTCTGAATTAATCATACAATAGAGCCATGAAAGAAAGGGAAAAGATAAAGAAGAGGAGGTGCTTTTCAGAAGAAAGGGTGGAGTGTTACATTTAATAGTCTTGTGTAATTGAGCAATATTTGCTGAGTATATTTGAGCTTCCTGTAGCTTTGAAGATAGGAAAATACCATAAACTTTTATATGGCTGGCTTATCGTTTTTAGAACAACCTTCACAATACAGATGCTTGTGGGAAGAAGAGGGTGGGCAGTGTGAGAAGCTAAGGTTAAGGGAACATTAACTGCAGGGTAATGTCGCTCAATAAAGTGTATCTTTAATGGTGAATCACCAGATGATTAATGCCATTTTTAATAATGTCACTAAACACTGCCTTATTTTGTGCATACAGAAAAGGCCAATGAAAGACAGATTTAAGGCAAAGGTAGAAAAAATAGGTAGGAATAAATCAGGATGGGAAAATGTGAGACAGCCAAGAAAGCACAAGAAAAAGAGAAAAAAAAATCTAGAAAACATTTCTACATAGCTAATTGTACATGTGAGTGTATATGGCAAACAGATACTCAGTAGTCTATGATAGAGATCAACAGAGGTAAGCTTCATAACAGAATGCAGACACTAAGGGTTCATAATTTAAATTGGATTATGTCTAATAGATAAGATAGGTTGTTGACCTAAGTCAAACTTTATTACAAAAAGTTGCATGAAGAAACATTTTCAAAAGACTAAGTTCTGCTAAAAAAGATTGGGGTGAGAACTTTCATCAATTTTAAAGATAAAAAGATTCCTTTTACTAGTGAATAGTAACCAAGTTTATAGCAGTAAAATTCAACATTTAACATAATCTTTATTATAACCAAGAAAAATATAAAAATTGATATAGTAGTTACCATCAACACTAAAGGTTCTGGGCTGAAAAGATGGCTCAGTGGGCTAAAGTACCTGCCTCCCTAGGATCCACATTAGAACTGGACTCCATACCTTGAGCATCTGTAGTCCCATTATGCCTGTACTGGAAGATGAGACGTGGAGACAGGAGAATGCCTGAGGTCCAGTAGCTCACAGCCAACTAGCCCAGCATATATAGCAGCAAAAAGAAGCACAACTCTGCCTCAAACATGGTAGATAGTAAAGCTCAGTACCCAGGGGTGCCATCTGACCTCTACACATTTACCATGATATGCACACATTCACACATAGAAGAGCAAACTAAACTGTTTTAGAACCAATTTTCTTGTGTGTATGTGACTTTGTGAATATAAATATAACTATTGCTATTTGTGTACTTCCTTGTGTGTATAGATCTGGGTTTATATTCAGAATGGATAGCTCAAGCATTCTTAAGGGAGAAACTGTAGGGTACAGTGATTTTATGTGTGAAGGGAAAGTGTTCAGGAACAGAAAGGTGCTGGGATTCCTGAACTCCCCCTACAGCTAGAGAATGGTATGGGAACTGGATTTCACTGACTTTTATTAAAGGAAACCAATCAATCCACCAACCAAAAATCCTTTCAAATGCCATTCAGCGTCTGTAATCCCATTATGCCTCATTTAGACTCATTTAGTCACAGACTTCTGGATAACACGTCAGAATTTCTCAGATTCGAAAACTCTCTGAATAACTCCTAGGTTATTGGCTTTATAGACATTTAAATTGTACCAATTCCTTATCTTCTCCTCTAAATATACCCATCCCTAATGCCAAATCTAGTCCATGGGGGGAAGAATACCATATTTCAATAGAACATCCTGTATTATCTTGAGTATGTTCCTGTTTGCATTTCCCCCAAATGTTTCCTGGTCCCTACTACTAAGTCTCTTGTAATTTAGTTTCTTAGAAGGCCTTCAAAACCACCACTTTTTAAAGTTCCTATCTAATCTTTTGTTTCTCCAGAGCTGACTTCTTTGGTTTTGTCTGATAAAGTTTACCTCCTTTGAGTAGAATGTAAGCTATCTAAGAACAGAGATCCTTGTCTAAGTGTGTCCTTAGTTCCTAAAATAATAATGCCACAAAGAAACTCAGTAAATACTTTGGAATGAACATGAAATCCTTCAATTTCCCACCATACCTTATATTTACATATGTAGTATCTTATTGTCATTCTCTTAATTCTCCAAAGGAAGGTGCCCTTCACTTAATGGAGCTCAGACAAATAGCATGCTCTATAGACTGGCCTGCTTATGCTATAAGTCATCTGTGCTCTTCTGCATTGAGCCTTCGAGAGCTCCCTCTCCTTGGAGTCTCCTATTGCCACTCACTCATGCTTATTTTCTTAATTATGAATTAGCATGAGTACTATATGTTCAGTTGTTTTAGATATTTTAAACAAATATTCTACTTATAGACCCTACCTACTTTTTGCTCTTCTTAATTTGTATACGTTTTGATAAGCTTAAGAAAATTAATGAGTCATTATTCATCTTTATTTTTTCCAAAAAAGATGACATTATTGAGTACTGCCTATTTAAACACTCTTTTACTTTCTCCGTACTACATTTTTCTATATTCATAGTACTAACTTTCAGTCTTTCTTTGTATTTTTTACATTTAAACCATTTTCAATTTGCTACCTAATAAGTATTAATATTATATTGTCAGTTAACTCTTTTGTCAATACATCTATGTTGGTATGATCCTGTTCTTCTGTGTTTTCATTTACAATCTATAAGCTGAGGACCCTTTTCTCTCCATCTCTAACTAACAACCTCTCCAGCAAAGTCCCTTCCAGATTTCCATAAAGAAGAGCAATGCTTTTACTGTATCAACTTGCTCAGCAAACTGTCCCATCATAGGGAAGTATCCATAGGATATAATGTCTCAAACAAGATGACTAGGTTCTAGAGATCTACCCGCAGCATGGTGGCTACAGTCAATACTACATCTTAGAGGTTATGCTCAGTCAATAGTTGTCACATTTTAGGTCAGTTTGCTTGTTTTTTGTTTTGATACAGTCTCACTGTATAGCCCCAGCTTGCCTGGAACTCAGAAAAGGCAGACCCTGACTTGGAGAATCCTTCTTTCTCTCCTAATGAGACTAAAAGTATGGTCCACAATATCTAACCTAGAAAGTAGAACTTAAATGTTCGCTCACTACACAAAATGACAGCTACATAACTGATAGATGTACTTCACATTACACTGCATTTAAAAAAACCTAATTAATTTAACCTAATTTAAACCTAATTTAAAAACCCATTTTGAAGTTTAAAATTAAATAAAATTAAAATGTAAAAACTTGGCAACATGCTTGATTAATCCCACTTTCTTATTCACCAAACCAAATTGAAGCTACTGTACAGTTCTATAATGACAACTATTTCTTTTTTTTTTCTTTACCTAGTAGGTCAACATTATTTATCAGCCAAATCATTTAAACAACCTTCAAAATTATCTATCTGCCACCAGCTTTGCTAGTCCTTTGAGAGGATGGGAACGATACATTGTAGCTCAAAACATCTTTGAAAAATATATTTCTATGGCCATTACCTCCTAATTTAAAACCCTTTGGATAGTCTCATAAGCCTTAGATAAAGTCTGAGTTCCTGAGTATAGCATAACAAGTTCTGAGACTATGACTACCTTTCCCTTATGCTGTGACATAAACCCGCTCTGGCTCCCTAGTACAATATCTTCTTTTGGTTCTCCACCCTTGTACATTGCATTCCCTTTCTAATACCCTTCTGCTTCTTCAGTCACCTCTCACTTTACTTCCTTGTGGGGAACTTCCATCATCTTTTAGGACCGCATGTTCCTAATGTAAGAACCCTAAGAAACATGCATTACCCTATGCTAGTCTTTAATTGTTCTTCTCCACTAGAATAAAACACTGAGAAAAAAGCATTGTGCCTTTCTTATCAGTGTAATTCCCAGAGTTTGGTATAATCATTAGTTTGATGCATATACTCATAAATATTTACTGAATGAATATATGCCATTCTGCTATAAATTTCTGTAGCACGAATGTCACTGGAGGCATGTTACTAGTTATATCGACTGCACTTAGTGCAGTACTGTGTTTATAACAGGAATTCAATGAAAAGCTGCTGAGATTGACTTCTTTTCTCTTTTCTTTTCTTTTCTTTTTGTTTGGAGACAGGCTACATCTGTGTTGTAGCCCTGGCTGTCCTGGAACTCACTCCGTAAACCAGGCTGGCCTTGAACTTAGAGATCCACCTGCCTCTGTCTCCCATGTACTGGGATTAAAGGCATGAGCTACAATAACCAGCTGAGATCAATTTCTTTTCAATTTGTCAACCTAAACCAAGAATAAGCAATATAAATAAGAACACTTATCGTATTATTATGGAATTACTTCTAACAACTGTCAAGCTAGGACATTTTGCCTGTCTAGAGAACACTTCACACTCAGCTGAGGAAACACAAGGAATTCTCTGGGTAAGCTTCTATGTATATCTATAGAGTTACAAGTCTGGTAAAATGTCAAGCTTTGCCATAAATGTGAAATTAAGCCAGGGACTTCTGACAGCCATCCTGGATCTAAAATTATGTTCTAATTTTTTTGATTTATAAAAAAATTATTCATCATCTAAATATGAAAAACTCTGAATCTGGATTTCCTACATCTTAAAAACGTTTGAAAATGAAAAATATATAATAAAAATTGTATAAAATTAATTTTATCTTTGGAAGTTTTCCTGTTGTTAAAGCATTTGTTTTAAATATGAAGGCCAGGCTTACATGCCATAGTTTCACACTCTACTCATGAGATAGTCTGTTCAGACACTTATAATTATGTTCATTCTCTACTGCTCTGTTGACATCACCAAATCTCACTAGGAGTGGCTATCCTGGTGCTATTTTGGTTTTCATGACTTAATGACTTTGATGTGTTAACCTGATAATTAGCTCTGGAACTTTACACTCTTGGGTCCTAAAGCCTAGTCTGTACTTTGAAATCAGCACATTTTCACTCTAACTGCACTCTTGGTGAGGCTGTCACTAAATAAATCAGAAGTGACAACTCCTTAGGGCAGTACATGCTAGTGCTTAGCACAATGCTGCCACAGCTGCTCTGTCCCTAAATATTAGCTAGTATTTATTTAAGTTCCAAGGCTCGGATGAAGTGAAGTATCAGTTTAGTCTATAAAACACTATGGCATTCCCATTTAGTTCTAGTTCAGTAATTTTATAAAGTATTCTTGGCTTCATGTTACAGTAAATAATATCCAGTGTTTCCTGACCATGTATAAGCAGAAAATTATAGGTAGTTCATGGTACAGTCAATGTGATTTATTCTGGTTGGAAGGGACATAGTTCGATGTGTTTCAAATATCTGCTTTAGATATCCATTCTTTCTGAGCTAGTGCAAATGCTGAGTCCTATGGCACCTTATCTTCTCATTATTTCTAACTGTAAAGTTGTGAACTATCCAACTTGGTAAATTGACTACTCAGAGGTTAAGTCTCACCTTCTCATAGGTTAGTCGTGCAGAACATGGAGAGCCAGAGGTCAAATTCAAATTCAGTTAGTCATGTGGAATCACTATGGTGGAATTTAGTTTTCAGAACACCCTCATTTCTCAGCTTATTTCCCTCCCAAGTTTTTTTATTACTTCTTGCCAATTTCTCTCACAAAGTTCTTCTTCTTTTACTTAATCTTTTACTGAATTCTTGGCAATTTTCTTCTCAGTATATCCTCCGACAAGTTAAATACAAAAACCACTAAGCAGCTATGGAGGAAAAAAAATGCAAGATTTCCCCTACTTCAGCTTACATAATAAATTTTTTTTGCTGCAATGCTTGTGTAATGGGTGTCATGGCAGATACTTACTTGATGAGGATCATTTTGTGGTTTCAAAAGCATCACAATAATTTTGTGGAAAGTGATTACATATCCTAAGCCCCTGACCTCCTTTGCACATTGCCCATCTCTACTCCCCACTATAAAGTATTATAAATGTTAATTACTTCTCCAAACCCAGGTTCCTTTATAAGAAAATGAGTCACAGAATAAAGAGCATCAAGTCACTTATTACCCAAACACTGGCCTGTCCAGAATTCTCTTGTCACTGGGGCTATGTGAGGCAGGAAAGGTAGGCCAGAGAACACTAAGATCTTTCTCTCTCAATACTAAAATAGGACTATAATTTCATAAGACATGCTATTCGGCTACAGCTAAATCATACTAATTCTTCTTTTAAAGCTAGCATAGTCCCTAGTGCTGGGCATTGAAGCTCTATGTGTCAAGAAAAACCCTAAAGGTCCATGGAGTTAAATGAAGACACAGCCAATGGACATAACAGTGTTCTGCAACTGACTCTCAATTCACCTAAAAATCCATTATATTAAAATCTAGACTCTAAAATTCATTTTTATAAAGCAGGACATGGAGATTTTTCCCAAAGAAGAGGTTAAAAAGTAAAAAATACCAACATAACTTATTCATTTGAGACTGCATGCTAAAAATTATTTTATCAACAGAACCACCGTGCCCTTCCCCCTTGATAAAGACTTTAGCTGTCTCATCTAGTGAATAATTTCCAACCACAGACTGAAATCAGAAAACTATGTGAAATATGTTGTGCATGCTTTGCCCTTCCACACTCACACACACCTGCTTACTCCTATGACACTAAACATCGTGACACACAGGGTCCTTTGAAGATCTTTAGAGCTGAACAAAAACACAAGCATGAGGAAGAGGATATCCCATGCCCATCTCTAATCCCAAGCCTTGATGCAGCACATTAAGAAACAGATCAACTTCAGCAGTCAAAATGAAAACAGAGTCGTGAGTGTTTGGATTGGGCAAGTGGGACCACCCACAGCTTATGCTGAGGAATTCCTGTGCTGGTGCCAGCTGCTGAGCCATTGAGGATCTGTAGGTATACTGTGTTCCTGTGCCCAAAACTCCTACATGCTTAAGAGGTAAAAATCTTCATTGTGCATATGCATGTGTGTATATGTGTACTGTGTATCTGTGTGTGTGTGTGTGTGTGTGTGTGTGTGTGTGTGTGTGTGTGTGTGTGTGTGTGGCAAAAAGTGGCAAGAAAAAAGGAACAAAGACTTAGGAATTCTTTAAAATTAAAAAAAGTTTTACTTAATACTTTATTTAAATAAAACAAGGGATTTTATTGTATTGAGGTTCCTTCTGCACCTGGCCAAATGTGTGTTTATATAACAGAAACAAACATGTGTGTTTATATAACAGTCACTGCAAACAGGGGAGACTCCTGATGCTTTTCTTTACAGTCAGACAAGCACAATCATTCAAGCTTCCAGAAAGTGTGTTCATTCAAGAAATAATCTGCTCAGATTCTGAAACCATGATACTCACAGAACCTTTTCTGAGCAAAACTCTTCCAACCAACATGTTACCTCAAACCATTTCCAAAACAGTCATCCAGTAAAATTTACTCTTCTATCACTACACTAGATAGACTAAATTAAAATAACATTTTTAGAGTTGTTGTGTCCAGAACTTTATTCTGTAGCTCAAAAGAAAATACTACATTTGCCATTTTAAAGAGCAAAGGGATTTAAGAAAAAAGCCTTTCATAAGGTAACTAAAAGGTTCTAACTTGGTGGCAAAAAACAATAGGTCAAAAAAGAACAAAGACTTATGGATTCTTTAAAATTAAAAAAAAAAAGTTTTACTTAACATTTTATTTAACTAAGATAAAGAAGGGTAATTTGCAAACTAAAGGGATAATCAACAATAATGACATCAATGGACTTTTTTACCATAGAAGGGGAAAATTTTCAGGAGTCTCAACCCTAGGGAAAGAACTACTGGCAACTAAGGAGTGCTCAAGGCAGTCTTACCACAATTAAAAAAGAGGCTGTTAATTTCAATGAGAGCAAGGTAGAGTGTGTGCATGAGAGTGATAGACCACAGTCTCAAAACTAAGACGAAAACTAAAAGACAGAACCTAGATAACACTCAGAATAGAGCTTTGACAGATAGACAAAGTAGAATGCATGAAAACAGTTAAAAGAAATGCTGAGATTTTTGGAGACCGACTAGGCATATAAATGATAAAGGAGAGGCAAGACCCTGAATTCAGTCTCTATACTGGAGGAGGCTAGGTAAACGACTCTTTCACAAAGTGAGTGAAAAGTTGTGGAGAGTGGTAAAAGTGAAGTAATCTTTGAAGGCTTAACAACAGGAAGTGGTCTAGAATTGATTAAGATATGAAACACTTTTAAATAGGAAAAGTAGAGGTTATAACCATTTCATAACTATTTGAGTCCTTCCTAGTGTCACCCCCCATTGGTTCTCTGTCAGCCAAATCTGTGATCCTTCAACCTTGTTCACTGTCTGTGTCCTTCTTGAAGTCATGACTTATACCTGCCCATTTTTGACTGTTGTTTTAAAGATCTCAGAAATCTTGAACCAATTTATACTCCTTTAAAAAAAACATTATTTGCAGGAATACCTTACTCTCCATGAATAATCAGTTTTCACTGATATCCTTTCTAACAAATGAAAATTACATAACTTCCTATATTCCCACATAAGTTTTGTCTCTTCTTGTTCAACATGACCATAATCCATGCAACTGAAATAGTTTCCAATTAGTCTCCCTTCTTCAAGCCACAACAGTGGACAGAACAGTTTGCCAATGATGATGACAATAATTATAATATTGACTGCTTTATTTATGATGAACTTTCTATGTTCTAGAGCACTTTACAAAAGCTATAGAATAGGCAATACTGTTGTATTACCCCGAAGTGGCCTTACCTCAGGAGCGCAACCCTTGGAACATGAGTGAGCAGGAATGGGTTTGGGGAGCCGGACCTGGGAGATTATCTTAGACAGTGTTTAGTGCGAGGGTGCTGTGAGCACTCCTGGGGTAAGGCCACTTCAGGATCTTACAACAATACTGGCTTCATATTGCAGAGGAATAAAAAAAACAGTATTGGGACAAGTTAAATAACTTTATGACCCAGCTCTGTACAATTTCAAAATATATACTATTTATGTTGTACTAAGCTTCATGTGGTATCCACTTTAATTCTGTTCTCCACATCACAGAATGGCAAAGATAAACTTCAAAGCTTTCACAGCACTCTCGCACTAAACGCTCTCTAAGATAAATCTCCCAGGTCTGGCTCCCCAAATCCATTCCTGCTCACTCATTCTCTTTAATTGCACCATGGCTCTATCAAGATGTTTATAATCCCCTGCAACAAGTAGTTTCACACCCAAGTTTCTGCTAACTTTCTTTTATACATAATGTTACCTACCTTTTTTACTTATTCTTCAAGAAATCTTCTCTTAGAGACAGGCTTCCCGAACTACCCAAGTAGGCTCAAATCTCACCACTGACTTTAACCCAACAAATGCCATAGCATATGGAAATTAGAACCTTAAGTTTGTTTCCCCAAAATTCATGATATAAATCCTTTGTATGAGAAAAGATTAAGCTTTCGTTCGGTGACTCTCCTAAAGTAGACTCAGTTTTTACTATCAATTGGACACAGCCTAGAGTCACCTGGAAAGAAGAAATCTCAATTGGGAAATTTTCCAAACCAACTGGCCTGTGCATATCTGTGGGAAATTGTCTTGATTGATAATTAATGTAGACGAGCCGAACCCACCTTTGGGTAGTGCCACTTCCTGACAGATTGTCTACTTTGTAAGAGAAAGCTAGCTAAGTGTAAGTCTGTTTACAAGACAGAGAACAAATGAGAAAGTAGCATTCTTCTTGGTTTCTGATACAAGTCCCCACCTTCAGTTCCTTACTTTGATTTCATCAATGATCGACTCTGACTGGGAAGTATAAGTCATGCTATCCCTTTTCTCCCCTAAGTTGTTTTTGGTCAAAATCATAGCACCAGAAATCAAACACAACAGTCTGACATAGAGGAATGACACATAGTTTTCGGGGTCTAAAGAAACACTTTAGTGGGATGACTTCTAGCTCTTACTAATACTGAGCAGAAAGACAATGCGTCCACATTGCAAACCTCCAGGCTCTGCTATCATTTTATTTCTTTCATAAATACTCAACTTTTGTTGACTCTGTCACGTAAGCCAAAAATTTAAATGCCACTGTTACCATCTTTTCCTTGAGCAGTTTCGTCAATATTAATATCATATCAATGTTTTTCATTACCCTTTGGTTTTGTGGCCCTTCTCATCCTTAACTTTGTGTCCACAGAATTCACTTACTAAGAACAACTGTCTGCCAAAGTATTTTTCCTGCTTTTCTCTGTAGTGGTATTAGTCTATATTTCAAAAGAAGCAAAAATAACTTAGTGTTTACTGAAGGGATTTTATACTAAATGTTCCGTAGGGCTAACACCCCCCCTCATTTACCCTAAACAATCAGACCCCATTTTTCTGCTTCTTAAATCCAGTGTTTCTCTCTCTCTCTCTCTCTCTCTCTCTCTCTCTCTCTCAATCTCTCTCTGTCTTGCTTTTTCATAGCTCCAATGTTCCTAATAAAGAACTCTTGGGGTTCTAAGCTTTTTTGTGATTCCCCAGAATTCTATACAGAATCACCCCATCAGGGATATTACTTTTTCCTCCTATTCTTTGGACAGACCCTGATAGAGTCGCTGTTTCTTCTTTTTACTCCTAAAACATTCCTTTCTTTTTTTTCAACTTTCAACTAAATTCACTATTGGTCTGTTTCTATCATTCTTTGTATACTGTATAAAGCACAGCAAGTCTAGGTAGTTATTTTCTAGATGAAGACTAATTGCTTCTACATTAAATTTCTTTAGAGCTGCCAGCATGGTGCGATGGTTTGTACATGGCTGGCCCAGTGAGTGGCACTATTAGAAAATGTGTCCCTGTTGGAGTAGGTGTAGCCTTGTTGGAGTAGGTGTGTCATTGTGGGCATGAGCTTTAAGACCCTCATCCTAGCTGCGTGGGAGTGAGTATTCAGATGAAGATGTAAAAGTTTCAGCTTTTCCTGCACCGTCCCTGTCTGGATGCTGCCATGTTCCCACATTGATGATAATGGACTAAACATCTGACCCTGTAAGCCACAATTAAACGTTGTCCTTGTAAGAGTCTCTTTGGTCATGGTGTCTGTTCACAGCAGTAAAACTCTAACTAAGACACATGGTTATGGTTATAAGACCATTCACTAGGGGCACTGACTGAATTCTGAAGGTTAAGTAAGAGTGCAGATGTCGGGTGAAGAGGTTGAAGGGAGTATGGGAGAAGTTAAAAGAGAGATAGTAGGAGATGGATTAGATAAAAAAATACATTACATATATGTATGAAATTCTCAGTGAGTTTCCTTTATGTAAAATATACAAAAAAAGAGCAGGAGAATTTATGGAGATAGATGGGTGGTTGCTTAGATCTGGCAAACACACACACAAAAAAATAGAATATGACTATTAATGAATAGGGAGTTTCTTTTTAGAGGTTCTAAAAGAGTGGTCATCATTGTACAACCATAACTATACTAAAACACAATGAACTATACACTCTAAAATAGTTTTAATATGTCCTTGCACCCAGAAGAAAGAACAATATATTTTGGTTCTCCTTCTTTCATTATTTTTAACAATTTTATTGAGATATAATTTACATACCATAAAATCCTCCTTATTAATATAGGCCATCCTACTATGAAGCTTTAAATATATACACAATCTTCTCTATCTAAACATTACCATGACCTACCCATGTTCAAAATATTGAAAATATTTGTCACATAGATAAGAGACTCACAGTTCTAAATTTGTTAACAGTAATGAATAAATGCTATATTTGGATTATGTAAATTTTGCAGATTGACTTTGGTTACTCAAAATACCATCTGTAAAATCATTTCTATGGGAAAAATCCATATTCAAAGCAAAATTTAAATCTAGCAAGAAGGTACCACCATACCTCACCCACACCATCCCATAAATAAGCCAGGTAAGAGCTATCACTCTTTCCAATTCTTGCCCAGAAAAACTCTTCTAAAAACAGAGATCTGGTAACAAACTCAGAATACACCAACCCCCAGGTAATAAAAGGAAGGCTTTTGGGAAAGCATGGATATCTTCTTCAAGGTTAGCCCTATTTTTTAGGATAGCTTCTCTTTCAACTGTGGTCTCAAAGTGTACACAAAATATTACTATTGAATTCATAAAGACATTCTTTTTGGTTTGTTTGTTTTTAGCATGATCCTACCATGTGATCAAGACTGGCTTCAACCTCATGACCTTTTTGCCTCAATCTCCTGAGTATTGGGATTGCAGTCATGAAGTACCACACCCCATACATAAGGAATTTTTATTTTTACAAAACCCAAACATACTTTAAAAATAAACTGCATCTATTTATAAATTTGCAAACTTAAAGTAGGAGTCTTGCTTTTCTTCACTAACCCACCAACTCTACCTTACTCCTAGAGGGACCCTTGATTTGCGTACATTAACTGGATAGAGAACAAAACATGTAATTTGGTTAACTGAATGAGCATAATCCATGTAGTGGTTTGAATGTGAAACCCACAGAGGGCTCATGTGTTTGAACACACTATGTCCAGTTGGTGGTAAACTGGTGAAGGCTACACATGTTTAGGAGGGGAAGCTTTACTGGAGAAAGTAGGCTACTGGACATGGGCCTTGAAGATTATAGTCCCCCACTTCCTGGTGGCTGTCTGCTTCCTGAATAAGGATACAACATGTCTAGCCATCCTCCCATTCCTGCCCCTCCTTTGCCAACACGGACAGTATCCTCCCTGACAGAATCTAAAATAAACCCTTCCTTCCTCAAGATGAGTAGTCAAGGTATTTTATCACAACAATGACACAAGTAGCTAACACGGATGTTTACCTCCTGTAGTTGGCAAGCTTTGACAACGCTCTTATATCTGTACTCATCATAGGTAACACCAAAGATGATATTTTCTTTGATAGTACCCGGCATAATCCAAGAAATTTGAGAGGAGAATGAAACTCTTCCACTGTGCTTAATAGTTCCCTCTGAAGCTTCCAGTTCTCCCAGTATCAGCATCAGGAGTGATGTCTACAAAGAAAAACAATTGCTAAGTTGTTTAATCAAATTAGTTTTTTCTTGCCTCCAATTATTCTAGTCATAAAAAATACAAAGGATATGAAAGAGACCTGGGCAACACAGATCCTATATTTAGGATCAAGATTCACAAAGAAGAGTGAGTCCCTACTTAAATTGCTGGGATAAGTTTGCAGGTTGGAGATTGGTGACAATGAATGCTTACTGAGAGCTCATGGGCTAGGTGCTACCTCTATGCTCTAACTCTATGAGTGTGTTTATCATAATAAACATAGATTCAGTGTTATCTTCCTCTTTTAAATGGAGACTAGTCTGAAAAAAGAAACATATTCAGACAGCCTTTCTTAATGTTTATGAAAACCTAAGAGATAACCCAAAAGAACTATCATTAAACAATGATTTCAGTATTATCCATGCAGAATAAGAGAGTATGTCCATCTTAGTAGTATGGAAATTTGCTTTCATCTTTACTAAGTGCTAAGACATGCGCATTCCAAAACTGCTTTACAAAGCTTTCTTGGTGTGCCACTTTTATATAACTATAAAAATAAAAAGTAAGAAAGGAACTTAAATACACTATGTGTCCTCACAAGAGGAGACCTAAGTCAAAAAACAAGTATATATAAAACAGGTGACAGAGCAGGATACGGTATATATCCTGAGAATTTGTTAATCTCCTTATGAAAAGCTGGATGCCAAACGTGTGTGTGTGTGTGTGTGTGTGTGTGTGTGTGTGTTCGGGGGGGGCAAGAGGGGGGCAGAGGGGGGCAGGAGGAGAGAGGGGGGCAGAGAGAGAGAGAGAGAGAGAGAGAGAGAGAACACTACAATGTGAACAGTAAACATGTGGGCATCTGTACTCTTCTGTGTGCGTGTAAAGGCCAGAACAGGATATTAGATATCTTCTATGTCTCTTCTTATTGCTTTGAGGCAAACCAAGTGTCTCAATAAACTGAAGCTTGCAGTTTCAGCTACACTGGCTGCCAGGGAGCTCTTAGCTCAACTGTCCCAGTCTCTCAATGTAGGGTTCTGGGTACACTTAATATGGGAACTTGGAATCAGATCCCCGTGCTTACACAGAATGTGCTCTTAATCTACTGTGCCATTTAATAAAAAGAAAAATAGGTAGAAGAAGAAGGAAAATACTGATTTTATCCAAGCTCATTATGAGTGAACAAAATGTAAAAAATAAATAAAATATGAGGCATATATAAATATTACAAATGTATCCAGTAGAACAAAATATAGACTTTACAGAAAATAAGTTATTCCTTAGTATCCTTTTTTTTTTCCTTTTCTTTTTTTCAGAGCTGGGGACCGAACCCAGGGCCTTGCACTTGCTAGGCAAGCGCTCTACCACTGAGCTAAATCCCCAACCCCATTCCTTAGTATCCTTGAGTACAATATAGCATACCACAAAAAAAAAATTGTTTTTCTTTTCTCACTTAACTACAAATCTTAGAAGATTCTCTACTTCAATACATAGTCATATTACTCCAAAGATACCTATATAAAATCTCTGTGAATATATAAGGGTATAACACATAAGATTGTTAGGTTATATTTAAGGCTTAAATTATAAACTATCAAATTGAGAGGTATAAAATCAGCTTTAAATATAAATCTTATAGTTAGATATTTTTCTAGTCAAGTGATAGTTTTTCCTTATTATGACAAACAGCAGTCTCTCCCAGTAAGTTGTCAGATACCATGATCAGAAGTGAACCCAGATCTTTCTCTGCTTTCACAGCAATTTTCTGTGAGAGACAAGAGCAGTTCCCCAGATTCCAATTACTTATTCATCAATTTTTCATAGAATTGCCTGAGGGTTAATTACTGATAAGTTTGACAACTTGTGATTCCAAAGCTATTTTATACATATTTCATGTATCGATCTTAAGTACACGTACAATTCATTTTTTAAAATCTGTGTAACACAAGTAATACCCTCTCCTAAGCAGACAATGTGCTTTCATACCATCTGTGTCATTTTTAGTATTAGCTAATAGTGAAAACTGCCTCTAATTCCATATCAGAAGAGGAGGAAAAAAATAGCACTCTGAGGAGCAAATGTTTCTGTAGAAAGAAAATATAAGACTATAGCTACTTTATTTAAAATGCCCATGTCACCTGTCTGGCCCTACTATAAGATGTTCCTAATCCTGTAGAGACTTGATGTCCAGAGAAGAGAGATGCCCAGGCTTGGGCACCCTCTCAGAGGCAAAGGAGAAGGTGAATTGGGTGAAGAATTCTGGGAGGGGAGATGTAAATAAATAAAATAATTAATTAAAAGGAGCAATAAAGATCATTTATTATTTAAATAATAAAAACAAAATAAAATGTCCATGTCTCATATAAAAAAAACAATTGGAGAGAAAAATAAGAAAAATGTACAGGATTAGAAAATTTGTGCTATTTAAAAAGAAAAAAAACTCTTGAAAATAAAATCTCTGTTTAAGATACTAATATTAATTAATTAATTTATTCACTTTACATCCAGCCTTCAGCCCTTTCTTCCAGTCCCACTCTCACAAATTCCTACTCCCATTACCACCTCTTCTTCTCCTCAGAGAAAGAGAAGCCCACCTTGGGTACCAGATCGCTCTGGGACACCAAGTCTCAGCAGGACCATGTGCATCTTCTCCCAATGAGGCGAGGTGATCAAGCAGTCCTGCTAGGGGACCCCTGTCTAGGGATCCAATTGCAGACAACAGAGTCAGAGACAGCCCCTGGTCCAGTTGCTATGGGACCCATATGAGGACCAAGCTGCACATCTTCTATGTAGAGAACTTAGGATCAGCCCCTGCCTTCTCTTTTAATTGCATGCCCAGGTTAATTGACTCTGTAGGCCTTCTTGTAGTGTCCTTGACCCCTCTGGCTAGTTTAATCCTATCCCCCACCTTTCCATAAGACATCCTGAGCTCAGCCTGATGTCTGGCTGTAGGTCTCCGCATCTGTTTCCATCCATTGCTGGAGAAAGCCTCCAGGAGACATCTATGCTAAGCCGCTGTGATCCTTAATTTTCATTTTTATTTTATAACAGCACTGCCTCATCCTTCTTTTCTCCCCTCCTCTTTTTTTCCTCCCACCCTTCCTTTCTCATTGCTTCATATTCTGAAATAGAATTTTGGAGATTAATAAGCATATATTCATATTACTGAAAGGTATTCTAAAACAACACTCTGATTGCAACAAGGATCTATCTATTTTATGGATCTCCCCAGCAAATACTTTGCTGCTAAAAGCATGGACTCAAGTCAAATTTCATTTCTTTGGACCTTAATGTATTATCTAGGTAGCTACGAAAAAACAAGTACCATTATCTACATGACAGAGCATATCTGAAACATCAAGAGAAAGCCTGTGGCGGCGGAATTACATCTTTGAGCACTTTTCACTTCTAGCCAATTAGATTTTGTCAGATGTCTCTCCAAATCATAATTGATTGTTCTTGGTACTGGGTGGGGAGTAACATAGCCACTGAATAAAGTAACACTTTTAAAATATCTTTCATTCGACATATTTTAATAATATATAAAAAACAAGACAGGGTTTATCCACATATATAGAGAGGTCAAACATATATAGAAAGAGGTCAAATCTGAACCTGTTTTTTTTGTACCAGCTCTGAAAATAGATCTGTAGGAAAGAATGGTTAAAAGGATAGTTTTTTAACCAATAGTTCTTAAAAGCAATATATATGTATGACAAGGTTAAATTATATACAAAAAAGTCATAAGAAATTATGTGAATAACTAAAAACCTGGAGGAAATCATTACTGAAGCAACTTATATTTTAAGGATATCTTATACTCAAATAGCCCTACAAATTGATATATACATATATATATATATATATATATTCCATACATACAAAATTTCTCTGAAATATTTTGTATACTGCAAACTAGAGAAGAATGAGAAATGAATAGTACATTAAATTCTTAGTGATAGAAATAAAAAGACAAGAAACAAAAAAAAAAACAAAAACCCTGATGCTTAGGCAAGATGCAACATCAGTGGTACTACAGTGGCACCCTAGGGATAACCAACAGCTGCCTGATTAGACCAAAGGCCAAATCATTAAGAGTATTCAATTCATACCTAGTAATCTAGTAATGTAGACCTAACTAGTACTCATAGTTGGAGAGGTCATACCTCTTAAAGGAGATCCTACTACTGCCATTTTGTAAACTAGTGTAATTTCTAACTGGGTTCTAAATACTTACCTTCATAGACACAGGTAAGTGTATTTCTCCTCTTATCCTTTTGAGTGTTGGATGGAAACTTTTGCAGAGATTTACAGCTAATCAAAGAAGAACTGACCATGCAAACTATATTTAAGGCTCAGGGCAAACTGGGGAAGATGGGGCTAAAAGATAGTCAAAGAACAGGCATGGCTACTGCTAGACATGAGACGCTACACCTATGAAATAGTCAAAATACCGTTACTTAAGCAAGTGCTACATGAGAAAATTACCAGTTGAAATGACAATGTAGATGAGGTTATCTCACAAGGCTCCATCCCCTAGATAACAATTACACGCAAAGTAATTTGAGAAAATCAATTTTCTCGAAAAATGAGCTCTTTGATAGGTTATCCAATCTTACCTGATCAGTTCTAAACACAAAATAGGTCCTAAATATTTAATAATAATAATAATAATAATAATAATAATAATAATAAACAAAAATGTCTTGAATTTGAATGTGAGTGAGTAGGGGCACGGGGGAAGGAGTTAGATATTGGGAAAGGGGATAGAAATTATGTAAATACAGTATTTGTGTATGAATTTCTCAAAAAATTAACAATTTAAAGAGACAGTACCTTTCCTGCTCCAGTAGATCCAGTAATAGCCAACATCTCTCCTTTCTTTATATTCAAATTGATGTTTTTCAACACAGGATTTCCCACTAGACAGAGATGACTAAAAGTGAGGTGGTTCTCACCATTGGAAGTTTTTCTGTCATCATTGTTTAGTTGTACTTTCTCCAGTAATTCCTGAAATCCCTATGTATAAACATTAAAGATAATAATATTTTCAGAATTTCCACAGAATACTTTTTGTGTAATCAGTTTAGGAAATACATAGTACAGAGTTCATTAAAATACATATATATTATTAAATTAATTTACAATATATAACTATAAAGCACATGGTTTCTGGGAGCATGGTTTAATATGTTTGAGAAATAGGTATATTTAATGAGAACAAAATTTCTCTTTATCAGACCTTTGCTCATTGCCTCAATCTCCTATTATTAATGGCTTGTGTGTGTGTGTGTGTGTGTGTGTGTGTGTGTGTGTGTGTGTGTGTGTACCAAGACTATAAGTACACATATAACCTTTTTCCTACAGACTTGGTAAATAAACATTAATTAATCCTCAACATAATATATAAGGCCAGTTTTACAATCTTCTTTTAAAACTGTAGGCTGGCTCAGCAAAGGTAAATAATCAGTCACAAACAAGGAATTACAATTCAATCCTCTCTTCTGTTCCTAAGATTTTCTCTAAACATTCATCATTGGCTATATTGCCCACTGCAAGCTCTGGGGTACTGTCTCCAAAGCAAAATTAATAGCATCAAATAGTGATCATGAAGAAGCCTGCGAAACCTGTGCACCTAGTTTTAAGTGAATGTATTTTTTGGTCCTTGACATCCAAAGATCCTCTCTCCTAAAGTTAACTGGCCTGAGAATTCATTGTCTGCTACTTCTTATGATCCACTTGCACCTCACAATTGCTCTTGCCTTACTTTCTACAGAAACAATTCCCTCTGCAGCACTATGACTAAATCACTAAGGTACTCTCCAGAGTGTAAAAAATCAGACCCAAATAATTGCATTAAAATGAATGATGATGTCTTGAAACAAGAGAGAACCACAAAAACAAAGGTAAAAAGAGTAAGTGGGGAAAAGGGAGGTAACATTGTATTTCACCTAGATTTCAAGGATCTATCTTCCCATTTCAAAAATAGTACTTCTAAATCCAACATTGGGGATTTCATTAGGAGTTAAGAGGAAGAGAGGAAGCTGACCATGGTAAAAAAAATATTTATCTAATCGAAGTTTGGCAGGTAATGCATCCCAGACTTGCCTCCCAGATGTTGCCATCAAAAGACATGGAGAATATGCTAGACAAGAGGACAGTAAGGCTTGAGGAGCAATGACTGGAAGTGTGTGAGGAGCATGCAAGATATTTAGTTTACCATGCATGACATTCAGGCTTGAAACTAGGACTAGAGATTCGCACTTGCACATCATCACACGGAGAAAGTAAACTGCTGGAAGTTGCTCATGGGAACTCAATGGCTCCCAATGCTCAATGATATGCAGGGAAGACTTAGAAGTAATGATGAGAGAAGTTAATCTTCACTGAATAACCATAACATGCGAAGTGAACTAATGAACAGCCCATGTGAATCATGTTAGTCAGTAGGAAACTAATGTCTTCATTTTACAGATGAAGACACTAGAGGCTTGACAACTCGAACATAATATGATTTGGATTACATGCGAAGTGTATTGCAGAGACAGGTTCAAACCTAGTATTGAAGGTATCCATCTTCCTAGCCTGTTATATGAAATCAATTATATAACTTTAAAGAAATAAAGGTACTTTATGTTGCATTTAATGTTCCTGGTTCCTCACTTTTCACTTTATAAAAGAGAATAGCCACTCCTTATATGAGATAAGGATAAGGATGAGATATATCTCCCATATGAGATATAGTATCTTTGTAGTCTTAATTTTTTATTGATTAGAAATTTAGTTACATGAAAAGGAAAAGACTCAATTGTTTACATATTTTAAAATCCACAATATTTAGGAATTCTCACCTCCTCCCAAAATGCTGTTACATTCTCCATGACTAGGCCTGTGAACATTAAGTTATACTCCAGCACTTTATATTCTTGAGTCTGTAGGAAATCCTAGTCAATAAAAACCAAACCTCTCAATTATAGAATCATAGTAGCAAAAAATGTATTGTTATAGCATTTTACATTCTAACATTACAGTGCCTTGTATGGATTGTAGCAAGTTAGAAGTTGTTTATTAATTATTAACTTACGATTGTCTTAAAGTGACAAGCAGTAGAATTCATCATAGACAAAACATATTCATTAAATACATTAGTTTATGAAATTAGTTTTATATATTTTATATCACTGCACAATTGCTTCTTTCTTACACTGCTGTATGGAACATGAATTTCTAATGAAATCCTGACCATTATTCATGATACAAAATTTTTTCTTCACTCTCTTTACAAGCAACATCACAGTCATTGCCTTTCTCTATAAAGGGAAGTATAAGGACTTCTAGAAGGACTTCTGAGCTCTCTGAGGAAGGCCTCCATCAGCAAACTCAAACCACATAGTTCTTAGGGAAGGTGAACAGCATAAAACTTCAATCTGTGCACCTAGAAGTCTTCACTGGTCATCACTGCCCTCTTGTCTTTCTTCCTTGTCCCCTCCCCCTCCTTTATTGGTTTGTCTCATTTTCTTCTTTTTTTCAGATGTTTCTCATTTTTCTTACCACTTTCATCCCTCCACCCAACTACGATGATGTCATCAGAGAAATAGAATTCATTACAGGGCCACTTTGATTCTAAGTTTCAGTAACTGCTCTCTAGTTACACAAATCAAGTTCACTTAACCTTGGGGATGAAATGTTGAATAGAAAAGGCTGAAAAAGATTTGATGACCTGGGCAGGGCAGACACTCTAGAGGGCAGTTGCTGTAACTGTGGAAACCCAAATTACTACATAATGTCAAATCTCCAGAAGACACTCAACACATGTATGTGTATATTCATGGATGCCTATGCACACAAGTACAAATGATATACCTCTACTTCTAATCACTATTAACTAATTCGAAAGTTTCAAAGCCCAAATACAACAGATATAAAAGCTAAAATTACATCAGCATGAGGTAAACAACTGGAGAACCATATAAAAAGTGGCCCACCCTCCACCCTACATTTACTCATCATAATGATTTACTTTCTACATTGAATATTTAAACAGATATTTTAAAGGATAATAAGACATTTTGTCTCAGAAGTTGATTCAATTTGCTATGAAGAAACTACTTTTTATGTAAAGCCCCAAATAAGCCTGTAAGCCCCACCTGCCCAGGGATCAGGTAACTTCCTGGCATGCTGGGAGCTGAAGTTCTTGGAACATAACAATGCCTCATGGGAAAGTACAGTGGCCTATAAGGCAGGCATTCCAGGGTTAGTTGGAACATTTTTCAATTTCCTGCTGAAGTTCATTTTCAATGTTTTTGGATATTTACAAGCTGCCTAGGAATGATCTATCGCAGATTTCTTGGATGGAATTTTTCTAGATTATAAAACAATTATTTCATTTGACCCTCAAAATCTCCTAGGATTTTATTTCATTAGATTTTCACTGTAAAGGCTCATGAGTCTATGTCTGAAAATGAAAAGAGGAAATCTAATCCATTAACAAATCAAAAATCAAAAAATTCATTTTAGAGAAATTTTCCAATTATACAAATTCTAAAATGTTTCCAAAATTATGTAAGTATGTCATCATGGAAGTTACCTGTATTTTTCTTATCATTCCCAAAGAATCATACCATATCTGTATAGCAGTGGGGAATTGCCGTGTGACTGCCATACGCAGGACAATGCAGAATGAAATGGTTGTGAATATTTTTCGGAGGACGATTCCATTGATGACTGTGTAGGGAAGCACAGATAAAAAGACTACAAAAAACCCTGAAAAGAAGAAGGCAGAGCTAGTGAAGAACCTCATGTAGGCTGACCTCCGGGTCATTTTCAGTTCCTCCCTGTGGAAAACAGAAGATGTAACACATTACTTTCTTTCAATTATCAGATGTGTTAGAATATAAAATCTGAATATACAGTCTAAAGTTTGGCCAAGTTATAAAACTTCTCTCTTGGCCTTAATTAGCTTACATGACTGTTAATGAATAGACCATGTATTTACACAGAATACTTGATAACACAAAACCATTGAGAAGTTCAATAACTATCATAATTAAATTCTTAATTATAATGAAAATTAATTTAAATTGCATTATCTAAATAGATTTAATTGTATATTATTTTTATATCTTTAGTAACTTCATTATTAACGTTTGAAGTGATATGTGAAAAGAAAAACAATGTTACAAGCTTTATGAACAAAAATGACAATTTTGTAGTTATCCATCAGATTCTTAGCTTATTTGAGATTCTAGCTTGGCTTTAAATAGCATTGATTAAATATATATATACATATATATATATGTATATATATATAATATATATATACATATATATATATATATATATATATATATAAAAGGGAGAGGTTCTCAGGTGTTAACACAGACACAGAGCACCTGAGAAACATGTTCCTGGGTATTCTCTTCCCAGTCACATCTACTGAAGGTGAGATGCTGCACTAGCTTCCCAGAAGCTACTCTGTAGTCAGAGGCCAATGATTCAGTTGCAGGTGGTTCTTCAAAGAGCAGGGAGTAGCAACTCCCTCCTGTTCCCTTTCATTGCAGTGTAATTATCTGCAGTCAAACCTCACCTGAGTTGCAATCTTCTAGTCTGCTCTAGTCCAAACTCCAACTGTGAGGTGTTTACTTTTTTAACACATATAGGAAGAGGTTAAATGCTCTAGTGGGCAAAAAGCAAGGATCACAGAAGACGGTGACAAACGGAAGATGGAGAGCAATAATGCCCTCACTCAACCCTACTACTGTTCCAGGAGCCATAAAACTTTACGCCACACTTGGGATCACTTGTAACAACAACCAGTTCTTGTGTGGGCAAAGACCAATGTTGAACACAAACTGAAGGCTCTGTCTGAAAGGAGGAACAACTAACTGATCTACAGCCTGCTGCAGGGAGGTAGTGAACGTACAGAAGCTATGTTGCCACATACCTCTAATCCAGAGAAGTAAGAGTTACTGTCAAGTAGTAGTACTAAAACCATGTATTTTTTAAGTCCTCAAAGAAAACAATGTACTATTGAGCTCACTGATAGAGGTCATGTGTATAACCTATATTGTGATCAGCCTAACGAATTGTAGTGTTTTGTCTTTCAATAAATTTGTCCTGGAAGTGGACTATTATTCAGGTCCTGCCTGTCTTACCTATGTACAAAGGAAGCCACTTTTCCCCCTAATTAAATGTGATCCCATGACTAAAGAAGACTTAACACTTCCCTTGTAGAGATGTAGTTAAGCACAGACGACAGCATAGCAGAAGATATAAAAGGGCAATGTGTGTCCCTTTTCACTAGAGATAAAACATATATTCATGAGGCTAAGGAGAGAATTGTTTACAAATAGTAGTAAAGTGTCAAAATGGTTCAAATATATTAGAACAGCTGAGAAAAATGAGAAGTAAGGAAAAAGAATAATCAATCCAAACTTACCAGAATCATCTAGAAACTGATATAAAATCCCTAACATTTTATGTCATGAAAATATTCTATCAGTTTCTTAAAAAAATTGAAAGTGCCTTTATTGCTAAAAAGCAATAAAAGGCAAATTTTTCAAGAACATTTGCATAGCCTTTGGCCCAGTTCAACAGTAGCCTAGGCTGAGGTAATCATCCTTATAAGAGCATCCCGTCAGTCTCTCCTAGAACATTGTATTTGCTCTGCTGAGTAAAGCAATTCTTGCTTTCCTTTTTACGTCAGAACTCTCCAGCCTTTTCAGGTAACAATTTCATGCTGTATCAAACAGGTTACAACCAGACAAATTCTAGCTATCAGAATTAACCAACCCGAAATACAGAATAGGAAAGATAGATTCCATCACGTAAGGAAAAGAAGGGCAAAACACCAATGTCAAACAAACAAAACAGCAAAGAAAAGAAACAAAAAACTGTCAGGCATAGGAACAAGCTTCTGCAAGTTGATTGTGAAGCCTGAGAAACCGGATACTCTGATAACCTCCTAAGCCCTACAGTGACTGTTTACTGGCAGAGTGTGAGGACACACTCAACTTGTTAATGTGAAAAACAACTTTCATCAACTCAACAATTCCCCAAGACCTTTAAGAATGTTTATGAAAAGAAAATGTAGTTCCTTTCCTGGATTTACCTTGAAAAGCATAACAAAAACAGGTGACCAATAATATTTGAAAAATAAATACTCTTTTGCTCTTTTTATTTACATGGCAAAGGACTTAACATTTCAGCATTTCCACTGTTGTTCCAATCACACACCTGTGGCTCGGTTGCCACTGTCCTCAGGTCCCCAGCCATCTGAACATGAAATAACCCATTGCAAAGAGCACTCTGCATTTCCTTGTCCCTGTCAAATACTCAAATACCCTATATCTTTAAATTAGTAGTATCCTTTATGGTGCATCCACCCCCAGAAGTCTAAAACATTTCCTTGACTGTTATTGGAAGGACAGGGAAGTCAACTAAAGAAAAATGTTACATGGCTACAACAATATTCATTTTCTTTTACCCAAAATTATCTCAGTAATTATGTATCAGTCTGGGCTGTACTTTTATGGGTATTTTTGGTAGGGGACATCTAGAGGTAATCTTTACTTATCTGCAAAAGGTTATCTGAGGTGAAAGAAGAGGGGACATACACAGGTGCTAAGTTAAGATTGCATCTCAGGAGGTGGCTTTTGTTACAGGGACTGACTTAGCCCCTTATGAGTTAACACTAAGGAAAATTTCCTTTGTCATTATTCCTCAGGCTCAAAATCACAGGTAGAAGTTGCTCAAATGTGGCTGTCACCCATTCTTTGTAAGTCATAACACCTGAAGTACAGTGTCATACAGGATCACCCCTTTCTCTCAGAACTATATATTTTAGTATTTCCACTTATGGTTTTAATTAGACTCAGCATCTTCATCATTATTTAAATTAAGAGTATGAAAACTATGAACTAGTATAGAAGAATCATTATTAAGAGATAACTATCCATATACTACAAAAGAAAAACCAAATCAACTGTAAAACAATAAGCCAAGGAACAGTGTGGTGGCACACACCTTTAAGTTCTAGATCTACATACTGAAGTCTATGGTAGCAAAGGGTACATAGTGAGACCAGTCTCAAAACATAAAAGAAATAATCAAAATAATTTTATGCAAATGATGGATAAACCACGGTAAAACTCAGGACATATGCTTGAGTTTTAGAGAGTTTGGACAAGTTGAACATCCACCTGAGTGGTCAGTTTTAAATGTTAAATATAAAATTGGACCAATATTGTAATTATGTCAACTTACTCTCTCAAGCTTTCAATTATTTTCTCCATCGCTGATTCCCAACAATATGCCTTAACAGAATAGATATTGTCAATAACTTCTGACGTGATCACAAGTCTTTCATTGATCTTTGAAGCTCTTTTATCTCTGTAAACCAATCAATTGATTGACCAATCAATAACTGAAACAAGTTAAATTATCTACTAGTAACTATTCAAATTTTTTAAGAAATTCCATATTTTTATTACACAAACATTGTTTTTAAACAGTTGGTAACACAGAAAAGGCTAGCCAGGTGGTATACACTTTTAATTCTAGCACTCAAGAGGCAAAGGCAGGCAGATCTCTTGAATTCTAGATTAGCTTGGCCGATAGAGTGAGTTCCTGGACAGCCAAGGCCACAGAGAGAAGCCCTGTCTCAGAAAAACAGGAAGAAAAAAAAATAAATTGAATTGTACCATTTAGCACATGTCTCCAGAATGTCAGATACCCACAATAGATGAACATTGGACAATATCTCTAATCCAATCCTACACAAAGTCTCTAAGAGGTGATCACTTCCATTTCATGAGGCAAATGAAAGTATATACAAACTTAAACAAAATTCTGTCTGTATCCCAGATTTTTAACTTTCTATCACATTGAAACATGCAAACTACAAATTCTCCGTAATAAGCACATCACATAACTCATATGACCAATACAAGTAATAAAAGCTTTGGTAGAATGGTCTACAATATGGAGTGGAAGAGGCCAGGTCACTCCATACAGAATTTAGGCATTCCTTCCAGTTCATATAAGTGCAATATCCATTTTACCTAAGTTTAATGACTATAAAAATGTACTGAATCTTAAAATCTGCACAAAGAAATTCTGTAGACCAATAGAGAAAATAATTACCCTTTTGCTATAGAAATAATTATTTATACAATTAAATAATTCCTTCTAAGTGATATGGCAGGGCTTTATTGTCAGGGCATAGAGAAGCTCAATTCAAATTCCTTCAGACTTTGACAAAGATCACTACCTGTACTTCGCCATCATCTTCCCTAAGATAGCTTGAAAAATAACCAAGATTATCAGTAAACCAAGGCCACAGAAGGCTGAGAACTGTAACAAGTCCCAGAGAAGCCCCATCAGAAGAATCACTTGTAAAGGAGCAATCCATATAAAATGTGCCAAGGCAAGTCCCTGAAAAACAAAAACATAGAGAAAATCAAGTGGCGTATTACACTCCACCCTGAAACCCAAGTGAAGAAACACATATGGAAGAAAAGAGCACTGGAGATCTATCCAATCACGAAATTCACAGTTCTGAGAATACTACAATGTATGTATTGGGCTTAATTGATGCACAGTTACTGCATTGTTTTTAACCATGGAATTGAGATAGTACATCTTTAAAATTGTGCCCAGGTTTTATTAATGCCCTTTTTAAATGAAGCTAGGGTCATCATATAGAACATGTGGGAACAAGTACTCAATTCAACAGTAACTTTATTTAACACTTGCTATATTAAATACTAGAAATGCAAAGATAAATAAAATATGGTATCTGTCCTCAAGGACCTTGAATTTACTTGTGACATAAGACAGCACAGAACAAGAATGGCTCAGAGTATCATATTTAGCCAAATTAAATAACAATTTAAAGTATTATACTAAAAGGAAGCAAACTAAGTCTGATAAGGGTTAAGTTTTGAAAACCATTATTAAGAGCAAGCTGAGGTATGTTTGAGGTGGGCAATTTTACCTGACCTCAGAATGGTGCTCTGCTACAAACTAAGCTTTCCCAGTTTCCAGAAATAGCCAAACTAGGTAAGGGTGGGACTCTAGAACTCATCACTGTTATCTGATGCAAAGTAAAGCTTTCTTTAGAATTGTTTGAGTTCTAATGAAATACATAAAACATTAAATCAATGGGTACATACTTCATCAAATTTGTTCAGGTTGTTGGAAAGAAGACTAATAAGTTGTCCAATACTTATTTTATCAAGAACACGACTTGACAACTTTAAAGTCTAAAAGAAAAAAATTGCATGTTAAGTGATATCAGCAAACAAACATAAAATGCATTCATAACTAACACTTTAGTAAGATGTGACTGCATGTGTCTTAAGCGGAGGGGTCAACCTTGTTTGGTATTTGTTAGTTTTATACTTTATCAGCTCTGTAAATATTCAACTTAAAAACAAATATTATATTGAAATATTTACATTTAGATATTTTCTGTCGTATAGAAACTTTTTTGTCTTTGACAATAAGAATGACATTGTATTTCCATTTGCAAAATGTAAGATTTTTGTTGTCGTTTTAAGTATTTTTATTTGAGTTTTGGGGATTTGTCTTTTTTTTTTTTTAACAAAAAACAAATATTATACTGAGTCAGGTAAGCCAGACCCAAAAGGACAAATGTTACCAGTTCTTCCTTATATGAGGATCTCAGCTATTAATTTTTAGAATATTAAGTGTAACAATATGTTGGCAAAAGTAAGAAAGTTACAGGGAGAGGAGGAGGAGGATAGTATTACATATTAGAGATGAAAATGGAGGCCAGGGTTGAGGTCTACTTAAGGTAGAGACATATGCATGCAACGGCGTGGGAAGACAGTAACAGCATGAAGAATAGCAGGTAGTAGTAGTTCACATATCTAAAACTAAATATATGTTCATATACCTAAAACTAAATATATTTTAAAAGGCATCTTGAAAACTACTATTTTATAAGGTTACTTAAAAAATACCATCTAATGACTTTATAAATGCTTGCATGTCAGACACCAGGTTCAGGACAGGTGAGGGATGTTCAGGGGCCCAAGTGAAGTGTGAGAATTTACAAAGCAGTAGGGTGGACAGTCATCTTCTCTGTACTTTAAATGACGGAGGCATTCTCTGTTGAGTGACTTCAGAAATGGCATTAGCTAGTTTTAACTAAACTAGCTTTCACAGAATGGAGTTCCACATGGGCCCTTGGGGAGAGGATAGAACTTGCAGTAATACAATCTAATCAGAATACAGAAATACACTGGCAGAGACTCATTTACTCATAATCTGTCTCTGTCAAAGATATGCCATGCCATGTGGTAAAGAAGTGTGTCACCAAATTTTAATTATCAAGATGATTTAATATAGAGATTTGTAAACATTATTTTTGTTTGACTTGCCTATAATATGTATCATGCCTTGAGAAATTAGTTAATAATACTTGGACATGTATAAAAATTATATATCTGATTTCAAAATTTACCATTTGAGTATCACTACTGTACAGTTCTAAGAAATATATGTAATCTTTAAAATGTTTTAACAGAGGTATTCCTTAGATAATACTCCTCTCAGATATCATGAATAATCACACAAAAGTCCTAGTAGTGGGCAGGGGATATCTCCCTATGAGAGACTGTCCAGGTAGATCTCAGAGGTGCCTCAAACAACACAAGCTTTCCCCAGTGCTCTTGGTTGCCTACCTGGACTTAATAGTAAGAACCTGCTGTTAAAAGTATTGTATGTTCTGGTCACAGGACATGGAGCTGAAATGCAAGCTTCCTTCCTACTGGTCCCTAGTCCTGAAGCATATGCAAGTGCCGGTAGAAAGAGCATAATCAGCATTACTCAGCTGTGACTCGTATAAGCTATACTTACTGCCTATCTTTGTAAAATGTGTCCTATACTATAACAGTAAAATGGTTCTTATGGAGGTTACTGGTTGCTTTCTGATTGTATTTATGGCCTACTCCACAAAGGGAAGTTATATTTGGTTCTGTAACACTGAATAGGAGTCTCTAGCTAGGGAGGTCTTTGACTGCGGAGGGTGTACAAGTAACTGTTATTCTGCTACCTTCTCACTACTCGTATTTATACCATAGAGAATAGAGCTCGCACCCAGCTGTTATCAGAAAATTTTCTTACTACAGTGGATCCTGGTGACTGCGGAAACCTAGCCAGGGGCAAGTCAGTGGTGATAGAATTCTTGTCGTAAATGAGAAGGCTGAAGAACTTAGGAGTTGAGCTGGAGAAAGATATACAGTAGCAGACATCTTTGCTATGGCACATATCACTTGCAATCATGAACTCATGAAAGCTGAGGTTATCTGTACATGGTAAACGTTTTAGGATGGGTGGGGCAGGCTCATGGTTGTTAGGGAGCAGCTGTCATATTCTGTTCTCATGTCTACAATACATATAAGCTGCCCTTGATCCACTAAATAACCTCCTACCTATGATCTCATGAAACTCAACGGACCACACACAAAAAGACGTGAAAGTAGGGGGCTACTTGCTATGACTAGTTCCAGAGGGAAAGGACAGGGAATGAAAGATAACTAAACTTAATTATGTAAATATTTGAAGATGTCAAACAATGAAAAATATTTATAAGTTTAGAAATAAAAGATTGACCCTAAGGCAGTGAATTCTTTCCTTAATTTTTTTCATAAAGTCCTTCACTAATTCTTTGGAACAAAAGTACTTAAGTTCAGCAAAAGTATGTTATGAATAACTGAATCAATATTTTTATGTTAACAAAACAATGTCTCCAAATATTACAAAGGGAAAAATATGGAAGAGCATTGATTAAAACATTTATTTACTTACCTATAAATTAATGTTTTAACATTATTAAAGTATGATCATGAAAGAGAGTAATCCTTTGCCTGTGAAATTTAATTACTTATTTTCTGTTAGTTGGATTCAGCAGCAAAGCACCCATTTATTATTTGTTTAAACTCATCACATATTTGTTGACTATCTAATAGATGTAAACCATTGTTCTCTATGCATCAGGAATTAACATTTATTAAAAAAACAATTCTTGCCTGGGAGTAACACATTCTAGTGTGTGTGTGTGTGTGTGTGTGTGTGTGTGTGTGTGAGAGAGAGAGAGAGAGAGAGAGAGAGAGAGAGAGAGAGAGAAATTAGTTAAGAAAGACAGAATGTGCTCATATGTTGGATTAAAAAATATGAAAGATTTTATAGATATATTGTAGAGAAGCAAAGACGAAGAAGGAATGAGTGGTTAATTAAAAAATATTAGGGGGTTAGGGATTTAGCTCGGTGGTAGAGTGCTTGCCTAGCAAGCGCAAGGCCCTGGGTTCAGTCCCCAGCTCCGAAAAAAAAAAAAAAGAAAAAAAAATTAGACCAATAAGAGGGAGAACTCATTGATGTAGATTACATGTGTTTAGACGGAATTTCAGTGTCAGGTAAAGTTATACACAGGCTAAAGCATGGAGCTTCATGCATAGCACATAGCAAATATTTATTCACTTATTTTCATGATCTTCAAATTAATGGGCAAAGTTCAATTTCTGTTTTTATTCATTATTTTGAGTATAACATATTTGGTTTCAGAATTTTAAGGGGAGTGAATTTCTCTAATATAAAATTGTAAATATTGTTGGAAGGATCCTCTATGTCCTTGCCATGAACCTGCACAGGATGGATATGAGAATGGATCTAAGACATGGGAAGAGCAGAGGCAAAGCACAATTAGGGACCAACTAGAGCACCATGAAGATGCACTCATACTCTCTGGTGATGAGCCAATACAGGGAAATTAAATGTAGTCTGTGGTCAGTCTCCACACCCAGAGCTAAGGCTGTTCTCAGACACAAAACCTGCCCAGAGAGAGCTAGTTTGCCAGGAGCACTCTCCCTTCTAAGCCCACAGCCCACAGGTTAACTTCTTGAACCTAAAGAAAGAGATGCCCATGAACATACAAGAAGCCTACAGAACTTCAAACAGATTGGACCAGAAAAAAATTCCTCCAGTCACATAATAGTAAAAACACCAAATACACAAAACAAAGATTATTAAAAGAAGTAAGGGAAAAAGGTCAAGTAACTACTAAACCCAGACCTATCAGAATAATATAAATAAACTCAAGGAAAAAAAACCACACCACATGATCATTTCATTAAATGCTGAAAAAGCAATTGACAAAATTAAACACCTCTTCATTATAAAAGTCTTGGAAAGATGAGGAATTCAAGGCCCATACCTAAACATAGTAAAAGCCATATACAGCAAACCAGTAGCCAACAACAAACTAAATGGAGAGAAACTTGAAGCGATCCCACTAAAATCAGGGACTAGACAAGGCTGTCCACTCTCTCCCTACTTATTCAATATAGTTCTTGAAGTCCTAGCCAGAGCAGTCAGACAACAGAAGGCAGTCAAGGGGATACAGATCGGAAAAGAAGAAGTCAAAATATCACTATTTGCAGATGATATGATAGTATATTTAAGTGATCCCAAAAGTTCCATCAGAGAACTCCTACAGCTGATAAACAACTTCAGTAAAGTGGCTGAATATAAAATTAAATCAAACAAATCAGTAGCCTTCCTCTACTGAAAAGATAAACAGGCTGAGAAAGAAATTAGAGAAATGACACCCTATACAATAGTCACACATAATATAAAATACCTTCATAGGACTCTAACCAAACAAGTGAAAGATCTGAATGACAAGAACTTCAAGTCACTGAAGAAAGAAATCGAAGAAGATCTCAGAAGATGGCAAGATCTTCCATGATCATGGATAGGCAGGATTAATATGGAAAAAATGGCCATCTTACAGAATGCAATCCACAGATTTGATGAAATCCCCATCAAAATTCCAACTCATTTCTTCATAGAATTAGAAAGAGCAATTTGCAAATGCATTTGGAAAAGCAAAAAGCCCAGGAGAGCAAAAACTATTCTCAACAATAAAAGAACTTGTAGGGGAATCGCCATCCCTCACCTCAAGTTGTATAACAAAGCAGTTTTGACAAAAACTGTATGGTACTGGTACAGAGACAGGCAGGTCTATCAATGGAATGGAATTGAAGACCCAGAAATGAACCCACACACCTATGGTCACTTGATCTTTGACAAAGGATCCAATGGAAACCATCCAATGGAAAAAAGACAACATTTTCAACAAATGGTGCTGGTTCAACTGGAGGTCAGCATGTAGAAGAATGCAAATTGACCCATTCTTATCTCCTTGTATAAAACTCAAGTATAAGTAGGTCAAAGACTTCCAGTGGATGGGTGGGAGTGGGAGCATCCTTGTGGAAGCAGGGGGAGCAGGAGGGGTTATGAGAGAGGGGGGGAAAGGAGCTTGCATTAGAAATGTAAATATATAAAATATTCAAGAAAAATAGAATTTAAAAGAAAATGAATAAAAAGAAATGGAAGACTGGAGATTTGCAGAAGCCACCAAAGTTAAACAAAGATCAAACCTACAACATAAGCAGAACCATAACAAATACAAAGACAGAAATGGTAACTAAAAACCTTCCAAATGAAAATGCCCACATCAGACAGATACATGGTAGAATTCTACCAGATTTTCAAAAAAGAACTACAAGAGAAGGAAAGAAAGAACCCTGCTTTTTTATGACATGGAAATGGAGAAGTAGATCTAGGAGAGAGGAAGGTTTCCAGGGACTGACTGTGAGGAGTAGAGAGAGATGAAACTTTGGGGGTGATGTACTGGGCTGTGTATGAAGAATACACAAGAATAAAAGGAATACAGGTAAATATTTTTTAAAAAGTGGTCTGTGAGATGAACTAAATAATCAGCAATCACAAGTTGATGTTGAAAGGGAAATATATATGTAACAGCTTCAAATTCTTCACTAATGTCTAAAATTATTTAGCACATGTATTACTAGATTTGTGCTAAATTTTACATGAGGACTTGATTACAAATTAACCATCCTCTTTAGTTTACTTTGTATGTTTTTTGCCTCAATATTATGTTTCCATACTTTTTGTTTTACCTAATTACTTGGAAACCACTTTCCAAGACTGTGACATATCTATTTTGAAGTTGTGATGTACCTTTTATTTATTGATCTTTCTTTATAGGTTTAAAATTCCTTAAAGAATTTATAGGTAAAGCACCTACAGCAGAAAGTTGAGGGTAAATACAATTAGATACCTTTAAATAATTCAATAGCACAATATACATATGCTTAGTTATTATCATTATAATAAGTAGTTTTAACAAATATTTATTAAAGTAAATTCAATTTTCTTTGATAGCAAGTTTGATAGATTCTATATTCCAAATAATCTCTATAGTTTTTCTTGATTATTCAACATGTTTTCATGGAACTTATGAATTGATAGTTTCATAGCATAAGAAATTCAGTTAAACTCTGACTTGTTTTGTTCTCCTTTGCCTCCATAAAAGCATTTTTAAACAATAAAGTATAGCTATCAAGATTTTATAACACAATTGTCCTTGAATATGTACTATAGTGGCATCATGGATTATTTGTTAGAGGTCAATTTCAGGCCCATAGCTCTTATAAGCCAAATATATATTATTTGTTGCTGAAGAAAGAAAATAGCAAAGAATACGGTAATATCTAAATGCCATCAAAGTATATCTTTCTTTGATCACTTGGTAGAGCAATGAAGTCACATACACAGATTATTAAAAGCACATGCCATTGAAATGACTTGAACTTTGACAAAATTTAAGACAACATTTAGGTAACTTAATGTTCATTTGAGTCTATTTAAATAATGCCTAGACAGTAAAAAGTAAAGTAAGTTCATATCTCAATGTATATACTATTTTTAAAATGTTATAAAGCTGGAGAACTCACTGGATGACAAAAATCAAACTCAAAGAAAGAAGGTGAATGAATATCACTACTGTGACACTGTCACCATCTGTGGCAGTTGGCTAAGGTGGAAATATATTGCTTAGGTTATCATTAACAGTGATATATTACTGTTAATAAAAATAGATAGTATTTTATCATAAGATATTTACTCAATGAGTTTTGTACTATTTGTTATTTTAACTAACAAAAAGAGGATTCAAAAATTGATGGTGATTTAGGTTACTGCTACAACATTTGTCTATTATGTGTAAAGCCCTGGGAATTACAAAAACCACAAAACTACTCAAATTCTTCCCCTAAACTATGACATCTGCAATATAGGCAATTTGCAGAAGGTATTTATTGAATCTATTGAATCAATCTGCATTAACAAGGATAGATAACTCAGAACAATACTTAAACCTGCCATTTATTTCACAGACATGTAAAACTGGAATGAGTATTCACACTTATTCTTGTACAAGCTCTTCCTCAGGGCACTGAGAACATGCCATGTAGAATACCTAAGACTGTGCTGAGCAGCAAGCCCAGCAAAGAACTTGCCTGGCATACAAGAAATCCTGAATTTAATCTCCAGCATAAAATAATAAAACAAGACCAATCAAATAACATCTTCCAAAAGTATTACCTTCTTATAAATCAAGCTAAACATGGCTATTCTCATCTGCATTCCAATGCGATGAAGGCCAAAAGTAGCTGGGTGCAGAAGCAGTGTCCTGACAATGAAGAGGAGGCATAAGCCTATGCCTAGGTAAATGGCAATGGAACGCTCCTCCGTGTTGTCTGGATCATAGGATGCTATGATTCTTCCTAGCAAGACAGGCTGGACAGCCTTGGTGACTTCCTACAGAAGGAGAAAACAGAGATTAAGTGTCATTTCCTATTCCTAAAATATTCTCACATTTAAAGTTGAAAATTTTATCTTTACCAAGGATTTATAATAACTTTACAGAGAAGGCCAGACAATCTGTGTAACTGCTGATGGTGTCTTTGTGCATCCTCTGAAATGAGACTTGGTTATAAGTTTACAGAAAAAGTCATTTAGAGACAGGTTTGTGTGGGGTGTTCACTAAAACCTGCACGAATAGTGACTATATTGTAAAGGGGTACTTGATGACATGGGGCATTATAATAACAGCTACATGTCACAAAACCATTCCTAAAATATGTCCCAGAAGATTTCACAACTCGCAGACTATGTAGGAACTGTTTTCACTGGGCAGACAAATGAAGAAATGGAGGCCAAAGAAAGCAAGGCAGCATGCAATTTCAAAATGAACTTCTCTAAGTATTTTGAGCTGTGGCATTATGTTGAGAAGGAGCAGTTTCTCAAGACTATTGCCATTGAGTGGAGCTGGAGTCAGGAGGGAAAAACATGCCAGCGCCGCTGGTATTTAAAGCCAGCCACTAGGGTACTCCTAGTGTAGAGCTGGGCATGGGCTTCAGTAAAGGTGTACATTAGAGCACTCTACCTCGGGCCAGTTTCTAACAAACCCTTAAACTTCTCAACAGTTCAAAACTGATTACAAACCAAGCAACTCAACCAGTCCATCATCCCTACTAAATGTACATGGATGCATTTGAACCCAGAAACCATAAATCTCATCCATTTAGATAAACAGCCTTTGAATTAGGAAAAACATTATCTGTCAATGTTTGTTTTATGTTAACTTAGTAAAATAGAAATTTATGGCTGAATCTTGCAAGATTAATAGAGATGTGATGTTAATTAAAAGGGTTGTATTTCTAATGTGTATCTCTCTAAGTCTGGCTGAAATCCTAGCTCTTACAGTTAATTTGCTTTTCATTGTTCTCTATGATGACTTTTCCAAGTCTCAAGTGCCAATACTACCTGCCCCACAAGTCCCCACATCATCTCCCTCCCCACAGGGAATTACAATCTGTCACTGATCATTGGCTTTGTGTAGCTGCTCATTCACTACTTTATATACAGAACTTCGTTTCAAAATAGATAATTCAAAGCTTTGAATAGAAGAGAAGATTCAAACCTTTAAAGAAGCTCCCAAGATAATCACAAAGATGAGATATAATTCTTTCCTTTTACATGCCATGTTTTAAATGGTTTTGAATTATGCCAAATGAAAAGGCAGGTATCAAAAAGAATTTCTAACCTCTTGTTTGTGATATCTAATAAATAAAACTTGATTTTATAAAATATTTCTTAGTGTATGTCTTACACATGTATCATATTTTTATTACATAGCTAAACATCTTTAACATATTTAGGTGTTGAATTATATTAGAGACTAAGCAGGCACATATAGGATGATATGGCATAAATGTGATTTTTAAATGTCATAAAGGTCCTCAGAATATGCTTTTGTTAAAAACCTAAAAGCACTTTTTTACATGTATTATGTATTTATCCATATACATATCATATAATTACCTCATTTGTTCTAAATTTTATCTAACATGCCTTCTTATGAATACATCAGTTTATGTATTCCTGCATTGAGACAAATGTGCCATTTCTATTTTTGAGCTGTTATAATCTTGATTGTTTTGTAAGGTGAGAGAGAACCAGAGACAAGTTATAAACTATAACTTTTATTAAATATCATATTGTCCTATATATAATTATTTCTTAGAAATCATTCTTGATTATGAAAGACTACAAATGCCATCTTGAGTAAAAAAATAAATATTTTAAAACTTTGTTTTAACACAGATTATTTCAAGTTATGTTATAAGCTTGTATGTTTTTCTTCTGTTGACTTCCATTGACTAATTTGAACTAAAATCACTAATGTTCGATCTCCAAGATATTTTTCAATATTTTTCAGCTTTCATTATCATAATAGACTTATTTGTGAATTTATTTGGTTGCAACAATAATTATAGCTTGCATTAACTTGAATGGCATGTCTATTTTACATATTGCTACTAATGAATTAGATCTTGTCTTGCCTCAACTAACAGGACGTACTCCTGTTTTGAACAATATAAGTCATCTCACAAGGACACTGACAGTATTACTCTGGAGGAGTATATATTCACACAGTAAGTTACAGGTTGTTTCTTCACTGGAAAACTTCAATGACAAGACAGTCTGTAGATCACATAGCATAAACCTCACTACCACACAGTGCTGTTATCACTCAAGGGCAAAACCAGCACTTCTAGACTCTCTCCTTCTATCATTTCCCCTAATCTCTTGTATGTATCATGTTCTCTAATATTTACAATGGAACCATTCATAGATCTGCATGACATTTTTTAAGTGTGGAAAAAGAAAACAATAGTAACTGATACCTAGCTTAATCTATAAAGCACAGTCCTTTTCAAAGCTCGGCACTAGAACATGTGAGCTGCATGTCCTCTGCTCCTCAGACTATTTTCAGAAATAAAAGTTCCCTCACTTTCACCACACTTAAATAGTACTCCAAACAGAACTGTAGCAATAAAAAATAATGTAAAGCTATTTTAAATAAGATAATATTCAATTAAGTATTTTAATAATTTTATCAGGCATAAATCAAAACAGAATTTTCTTAATTGTTTTTCTTAGAAAATAAAAGAAGCTTAATACTAATGTTTAAGACAATAAATTCAGAATCATAAAATTCAAATAGCCCTTTTTACATTTATTTTTGAGAATTTCATACATGAATACTTTATACACACACACAATCACAATCACTTCACCTCTCTTTCCCTCACTTCCAATGCCATCCACATCCCATCTGATGGGATCCCTCACAAGTTCTTGACTTCTTCCTTACTATTCTCATTCTAGTATATTTACTCTGTGTCAGCTTGGTCACTTCTATAATTTAGACAGTTCTCCTTACTGGCAAACTCTGGTAATCTAGAATGTTCTCTCCTATAACATCATCCCTGGAAGGATGGCCTGAGTCTTGAAGTACTATGCAGAGGTTCAGTAATACCCAAGCTAATTGCATTGGTCCATTTCTTTCTACGAGCATAGATGATTTTTTTCTGCTAAGAGAGATATAGAACTCAACATTGTGAGTTCAAAAGACTCTCTGGGGCCAGAAGTTCTGACATATGACCCTAATCCTATCTAGGAAGGCTGCAAAAGGAAGATTATGAATTCCAGGCCAGTCTACATACACTTCCTTCACACCAAAAAGAAAGTGTCATCTAGGTCAGTGATCATGTAAAAACTAGCTAAAGGACTTGCACTTATGGTGGGAATAATTCAAGTCTCAGAGCAGTCTACCAGGGGATGTCTGAATGCACTTCCAGACAGAGCTCTAAGTCGCTATAGATGCATACATATACTTAAATCGCTTCCGCTGTACCTGGCAAATAATCAGATGTTTCTAGAGACAGACAGGTAAGTCTCTGTTGAGTAGATATTCAGACCATAGAGAAAAGTTTAGACAAAAACAGAAGGGCACACTCAGACTTGTAGCTAAATTATATCGATTTTATCTTTATAGTTAAAGAAAAGAGACATGCTGCAGGCCTGGGGATTTAGTTCAGGAATGCATGCCTAGCTAGCATGTGACATGTATGAGTTTCTTGCTATGTCTTATCCACTAAGTAATAGTATTGCCCTCACTTGTAAGCACATTTTATATATCTTTACATTTAGAATATTAGGGCTGGTGGTACTGAGAAATCAACTAACAGAATACCAATCTGCTACAGAACAAGCTGTAAATATCACAGTAATAATGAAATAACAGATTTGATAAACAACATCTGTATCTGGTTAAAGTTACCACAAAGCTGAATAAAAACACTGCTTATCAACCTAAGAAAGATGTCCCTCCAGAATCAGGAATCAGGGATAGTTAATAAACACAAGTGTTGGAGTCAGGGAAACAAAAACATACTGGCTAATATGACCACTTGACATTTTTATGAAACGTCTAGCTAAAATAATAAGAAAAATGATTTCTATAAATTATATAAAAAGCAAAAAGTACCTGTATTAGTATGAAATGTGATTGATTCCAGAAACTATTAAGTACATTGAAAAAAATCTAACTGAACTAAAAAAACCTAAATATTGCAGAGATTATGTTTCACCCAATCTATTTTATAAGATTAATGTAATCACATAAAAATTTCAAGTATATTTTAAAAATAAATAAATTTGCACCAGGATATTGACTCACTATGTTGTTACAAGTGTTATGATATATACAATACCTTCTTAGTGAGTATATTTAAGCAATAAGTATCTATTAAATCAATAAGTGAAATTATTCTGAATTTGAAGAATAAAAACAAAATGAAATTTTAAGCTACTGGATATTAAACCATACAAGTATACATGTCACAGGACAAAGAAAGTATACTGATTTATCTGGAAATTCCAGTGAAAGGTCCAAATATATATAATAATTTAACTCATAATGCATGGCACTTAATTCAGTGGAGAAAGTAAATTCTAAGTGGCATAGATATTGAGTGTAAAACATGACATAATGAGGCATAAACAGGAGCTGAAGAAATGGCTTCATGGTTAAGAGGATATGATTTTTCTAGAGGACTTGAGTTTGGAATTTGGTTCCCAGCACCCACATAAAGGAGCTTACAACTGTCTGTAATTCAAGTCCCAGGGAACCCAATGACCTCATTTGGCCTCTGTGGTACATGCGCACATCTGGTAAAAATATAGACATGCAGATGCACATACACACCCTTAAATAAGCAAATTGTGAAATAATAAAATTAAATCAAATATATCTGCACCTTGCATAATAATTGAGTTTTCTATACCTCTGAGAAAAGCATAAAACAAAAAAGATTACACAGATATCTAGCAATTAAAATTATAATAGCTAAAAGTGAAAACATGTCCACACGTGGTGGCCCATGCCTTTATTTCAGTGCTCAGGGGCAAGAAGCACTTAGTTCTCTGTGATTTCCAAACTGCATGTGTTACAGAGAAAATTCCAGACAAACCAAGACAACCAGGGTTACATCTCAAAAATAAGTTAAAAATCACTAGAATAAAGTTATAAAGCCCATAAAAGTCTAGGGAAAACATTCTAATATTAAACAGAGAAACACAGCAAAATTGAAATAGAATAAAACACACATGTCCCAGGAATGGGACAGAGATGAGAAGTGATCCTAGGTAGCAGGCCTCTAGAAGCTTTGCTGAGAGCATTCATACTGAGGGGATGTGTGAAGATAAAGTGCCCCAGGCAGAGCCCATGCATGAGCAGAATTACTCTAAACATTCTTGTTTCAGTAGCAGGAGGCTTGGATTCAAAAGCCTGTCTTAGACTATAAGAGACAGATCCTTTATAACCGTCTGGGGACTATAAGAACTGTGGCATTGTGTGAATTAGGTTTCCTTTATGTACTTTAACTGATTTAAGTTGAACTATTGATACCTATATGTAGCGATGGAAACATGGAATCAAAAATACTTCTGAGTGTACACCTATGAATTCTACAGTTAAATCTCTTTGGTGATCATATTCTGTCAGTGACACACTTACAGATTCCCTGCACTGAGCTTCCCTTAGATTACCTTTAACTGTCTCTCCTACTTAGGTTTTCAGCAGCCTGTTCTTCTGTGCTGGAAGCCTTAAATATTAAAGACCATGTTATGTCTGGCTGCTGAGTCAGATAAATTAAAAACAACTCCATAGTCAGTGGGGATGTACCATAGCTAATATGATTTTAAAATTGCGTCACTGTTGTAGAAATAAGGTCCTGATGGTATTTCCTTTTTCTTAACCTTTCATAGGTGAAGGCAATTTTTATAGTGCTTTTATAGTACTGAAACCAACTAAATAATTGTTATGCCACAATCATCATGATATACAGAGGACCAGGATTTAAACACATTTTGAATAAATGCCCTCTACATTCATTCTATACAAGTGTTATATCTTTTTCAATAATCTTTGCTTATTTAACAGGAAAAAGAAAATGCCTAGAAAGAACACACAACAGTAAAGCAATGGCATTGGTTATTTGACAACCAATTGGTTTATTAGAAGCTTATTAAAATGGCTAAACTTTCTCCCATTTTCACTGTGAGTTGGAAGAGGAGTTAAGATAACAAAAGCTAGTAAGGTAGTAGGGACGAGGATGTTGGGAAGCTTTGTAACCAGCAACAAATTCACAGACAGAAGGAATACATTCTACTAGGGTGACTATAGTTAGCAATAATATATCAACAGTCAGTAGAGAATTTTACTTTTCTCACCACAAAGAAATGATAAATGATTGAGTGATCTATGTGTTAATTACCTTCATTTTATCATGAAAGACTGTATACATATATTGAAATATACACTGTATATTTTATAATGACAATTTATATATGTCAAATAAATCTTTTAAAAATAAAACTTAAATTGACCAAAATATCATGAACATTCCTCCATATCATTGACTGAATGGAATCTTATTCTTGTCATGAGATTGTCTTCTAACATTCTCTTTTTTAATACAGAAAAGTAAAGGTGCCAGTAATCTCATATACCGTTAAGGCATTATAATCTGGATTCATAAAGAGCCTAATTTTGAAACAAGTAACTTGCTTTTCTGGACTCATTTTAATTTTGAACTATAAATCAAGACATACATTTTAAGAATTTCCACTTATCTTTTGTAGAATTTTCGGTCATTTGTGTTTAGACTTGTAATAGAATTTTATTTAAAAAAACAAACCAAAAAACAAAAAACAATGATAAAAACCTTTGTTTGCAAGATTGCCCTTATCTTTCTGTAATCACAAAACTAGTGATTATATCTTAATACTCGGACACTATATTCACAAGGGAGAGTCTCACCCCGAGGTATAACAAGACTCCATAGAAGACGAATCTCCAGACAAAGCATCGCCGGAGGGCGTGGATAAGCTGGGGCTTCTTTTTGGAAGCTTGTTCCCTGTCCCATTCTCTGCAAAGAAAAAGAAAGATCGACCAGTGAGCTGCAGGGGCTGAGCTGCTCTATTTCCCTTCACACTCTCTGTCCCATGAGTGACAAGGAGCATAACAACCATGATGCAAGCGAAGCATTGTGATCTCTCCAGTACCAACTGCCCAACCAGATATTTGTCATAATCTGATGGTTTGTCATGAAATCACTCTGCAGAGTTTCATTTTATGAAAATACTGAATTTTATATGTTAAAGAACGGTACTAGGTTTCTTAAAAGCAATGACGAAGGTGAGCAAATGATTTATAACACTGAGAATGTATTTGTGCTCAGAACGAGATGCAAAAATAGATATTTTAAGCTTTTTTCCTGTTATCTCATGATAGTTGTTTTTTTAACTGTCACAGATTTCACAATATGCAACTTTCAAACAAAAAATAAATCAGGTGAATTTTTGTTTTAAATATATTTTAATTAATATAATTACATCATTTTCCCTTTCATTGTCCACCTTCTATCCCATTCAATGTCTCCTCCCTTAAGCCCCTCCCCTATCCCTCTTCTGAATTTCTTCTCAAATTTATAGCCATTTTGTCTTTGATTATAACATTACACACACACACACACACACACACACACACACACACACACACACACACACACATGCATTCATACATACGTAAACACAGAAATAAATACAACATGGTGAGTCCCTTTAGTACTGCTTGTATGTATATGACTTCAGGGATGACTCCTTGGCATTGCATAACTAACTAGGGATCACACCTCTAGAAAAAAACATTTCTCTCTCAGTTGTCTATAGTTCTTTGTCTAGGAGTGGGGCTCTTGAAAGAAGGGGTCGAAGCACTGTGACAGCCAGAGGCCAGAAAGTCTGTTGTGAGATATGTCTCCTAGAAATGAGAGGGAAGCTACACTCAATACTTCAACAATCTGGTTGCCTAAAAGAGACCTGAACAATGACAATACCAACAGGCATGCTAATGAAGGGGAGCCACCAGGGGAACATTTTGTGATTTAACACAAGAAAAACCTTTTAGAGTTTAAAAGAAAAAGCATGAAAGAATCATCATTAAACTTCATACCGAATTTATTTAGTAGTGCATAAATCTTTGAAAATAGAGCGAAATAAAAGCGTTTTACAGTAAGGATCCACTAAATAGTACTGACACAGTTTATTGCAGTACCACCATCAGCTGGTTTGTTGCAGGATGTTGGCATTTCTGTTTATTAAGAAAATGTATTTATAATTTTGTAATGGAATAAAATATGTCTCATTGTCACTTGCATCTTAATTTTCAAAATGTGCTGAGATGAAAAACATTCCATGAACCACAGACAAGAACTGAATGGATACTCAGATAAAGGCCTTTTATTCCATTAATGGCTATTTTCATTCTCATTAAGTTAGCATAACAAACTATGGTTCTACATCACTTCAGAGGGAGAGCACACGACTGAGATTAATGAAAAGCTTGGAAGGCTCAGTACATGGACCATGATTTCCCCAAGAAACTTGCTAATGGCAGCTGATCTATAAAGACTCACCAACCCATGGTCCTCTTCAAAATGGAGCCAGTTTCTCCATCTCTGATATTTAGATAGTCTCAGGGAGGGAGGATGGACACAGTCCCACAGTAACTTGGTGTGCTGGAGGGGAGGCTGACACCCAAAGGGGTGGGGTTCCCACTCAAAAATGTAATAGAGGGAGAACTCATGTGAGGGGCACTGGGAGGAGGAGAAGGTCTGATACTGAGCTGTAAAAGGAGTAAGTTAGTAAATTTAATTAAAAACATGGCACAAAATCCCATAGCAGCAGTGTATTCTCCATGTGAGTAATAGGTCTTATCAAAATTTTTCATCAATATTTTCATTATAATTTAACGGTCAACTCTACCTAGGGAATGCAGAAGAGGGAATGTCCATAAACCAAAGAAATGGTTTTAAGATGAAGATACCAATACCAGTGGGATAGTAAATACAAAACAGTATGACATTTGACAGAAACATGTCACTGTTATCCCTCATCAAAGCAGTTTGAGGAATATGGTCAAAACAGAAACCATATTTCAATGCCATATTTCAGGCATTGAAATATAAATGGATGGTAAACAAGTGGAGACCAGAACAGCAGAGAATTGTCAGATGGAGAAATGTGACAGGTGACAGATAAGAGATGAGAGAGATGCAGACCTGAGGGGAAAGAAGCTGTCATTTTAATCATAGAGCTTGAATAATCTGTAACTCTAGAGCAACTAGCAATAAACAGATAGCATTAACAGCAACACAGTAAAGAAGCTTAATAAGAGAAAGAGTTCCAGACTGGCAAAGCTTATAAATTAGGAACACAGAGTGGGTTTGTGGTTTCACACTGCAGTGATACAGATGATTCAATCTCATGGCTACAAAAGTGAAGCAGAGGAGTCAATGAATGGACCTTAGCTAACAGACTGAGGACTTCAGTCACTTCCCAAGGGTATAAAGCAGTACTTTCAATAAATGTATAATAAGAAATAAGATGAAGAGATACAAAATTGTAGCAATGAAAATTATGTAAGTTAGAATACATTTCTTATTAGAACTTAATATATCCATTCTGAGACAAAGAGTTTGAATTAAAACACAATAGAAGAATTTTTAACTCTATCAATATAGGGGTTATAAAACTAAGCACAAAAGTATAAGGCCAGATAATTCTATAAATTTGGTGATGAAAGAAAAAAAAGAGGGGGAAGGAAGGAAGGAAGGAAGGGAGGGAGGGAGGGAGGGAGGGAGGGAGGGAGGGAGGGAGGGAGGAAGACTTGTCTTCTGAGAGATCCACCTGAGGAGAAAACTAATCTAAGGAAATATGCCAGCATAGGCAAATATGACAAGTAGAAATTTGATCCAGATATACTGGGTCCACTGACCCTCTCAGGCTAATCCTCTCCCAAGACACTCACATATTTTAGGCCTCATGAGCTACTAAATATTCTCATTTTAATTGATGAACCTAGGTGACTGGACTTTTGTCACTCACAATCACAATGGTCCCAAAAAAGGGGAACTATGATAAGTTCACCTGGACTAAATTATTCATCATTCAGTGGTTGGCAAATTACATTATCTCTAAGCCGTGGTGTGCTCATCTGTAAGATGAAGATAATTACGATTTTTCTTTCAGAGTGGTCAAGATGAGAATTTATGGTTGAAATGTGAAAGATTCAAATTCATAAAGTATAATGGTTTCCATGAGGTATAATGGCGTTCGCACATTCAGCTCACATGAATTTTGCTCCAGATGCATAGACTATACTACATATCTTTGTACAGGTAGCTAAAAAGCTGGCTACCCTTTCTTAGGCCACATACTCTGACCCAAACTTCCTCTAACAGCACCATAGATGGAAATGGCATTCTATTCCTACTGAGACTTAGTACTCTCATGGACACTGCAGATGTCTTCGGTGAAAGGCAGTGACTTGAACAAAAAGAGGAACTCAACAGCTATTTGAGATGTACAAATCCCAGCACAAAAATGAAATAAACATGAAAAACCAAGATACCACGTTTCCTCAACAAATTACTGATCCTACAATAATACCACTTAATAAAGTATGAATATATTCAAACATCTAAAAATGACTATACTACAAAAGAACAAAGGGATTAATGAAATAAAGAAGTCAATACAAGATAGGATAATAAATTTTAATTAAGAGAATTGTTGGAAATTTTCAAACTAAAATGATTCTGGAAGTGAAAAAATGAATAATTCAAGTAAAAATCTTAGTGGGAAGTCTAATCAGTAGATGCGATTGTGCAGAAAACAGAGGATGAGAACTCAAGACAACGTATTGGAATTGTGTTACTCAGTAAAAGTCAGCAAGGAATTTTAAAAACATCTGTGCCCAATATGGGAAACCTCTAGAACTCCATAGTGAAGGCTTTATAAAAAGTCAATGAAACCATACAAGAAAAAAATGCCAAATCTAGAAAAAGAGATGCCTTTCTAGGTGCCAGAGGGCTCACAGAACACCGGAAAGACAGAGCCACAAAAGAAGCTTCCTCAGCACATGTTATGGATAAAACATTAAAAGTGCAGAATAGAGGAAGAGATTGAAAAATAAAAAAGAGATCAATCTCCTCTAATGGCAGAGCCATCAGAATAGCACCTGATAATTCAGCAGAAATTATTCTTCAAAGAAAATTATTTACTTTTAACATCTTTTTTTTTAAAGAAAATTTGCTTAAAATTTAAATACCTAGTTATTTCAAAGGAGGAATTAAAACTGATCCCAAAAAAAATCTATCATAAGCCATCATAAGAACATAAAGCAGAAATCACAAACCGAATCAATAAAATATATGTAAAGTAAATCAGTTTACTCTCTTTCCTCCCTCCAGCCCAGCCCAAGTCCCTTTCCTCTAACTCCTTCCAATATCTCCCATCTAACTCCCAAATCATTGCTTCTTCTAAGCCAGAAAGGCTGGAAAAGGTATATCCCAAAAGAGTCAAGAGTTCCAAAAGATCATAATTGTAAGCCCATAGTATTATATTCAGCAAAATTATCTATTAAAACTTAAAGAGAAATAAAAAATGATAAAAAGAGATTAAAGGAATTTACAGGTTCTAAGCCACCTCTATTAAAGATACTGGGAAGAATACTAGAGTCTGAAAATAAGATAAATGGGCTTCACAATAATTCACAGAGAGTGAACTCCATAACAGTTTATCAAAACCCAAAGCAGTACTTCACAGAAATTGAAAAAGATAATCTTAAAATTCAAATGGAACCACAAAATACATAGGCTAGAAAAAGCGAACCTGTTATTGTAAAAGTTTCCTAAAATATATACAAACATGTAATTTAAGGGTTTTTAAATGGAGGTGCCCTAATAAAAGAGGGATGACACCTCTGTTAGGCGAGCAAATAAGCATCCCAGTGCCCAGCCAAACTTAGGCAGAGCTCGTGGATTCTATGGAAGAGGGAGCCAGAGATTGAGGAACCAGAGAGGTCAAGCATATTACAACAAAATATATAGAATCAACTAACCTGAGTACATAAGAGCCCACAGAAACTGAACCACCAGACGAAGAGTACACATGGGACCATGGGTCAGATCTGTGTAACAGGTATACAGCTTGGTCTTTATGTGGAACTCCTAACAGCAGAAGCAGGGCCTGTATCTGACTCTACAGCTGGTTTTTGGATCCCTTTCCCCTAACTGGGCTGCCTTCTATTATGACTGAGTCATAATAGAAGATGCACCTAGTCCTACTGCAACTTGATATGTCAAAGCAAGATGATATTCATCAAGGGCCTCCCTTTTTCTAGGCATTTTCTGAGGAGAAAGGGAGGACTAGAGGATGGCAGGGAGGTGATGTGAGAGGGAGGCACTTGGAGAAAAGAAGGAAGGGGGCTTCCAGAGTTTTTGGCTACTGGAGTCCCATAACCCCCAAATATTATAAGCTACATATTGTCAATGTTCTTTGTTAGCTTCCAGAGTTTGATAGAAAGACCCTACTGGAAGTAATTGGAGACTTGAGCAATAAGATTTGAAAAAAAAAATCAATCAGGTACCCACAAGGAAGCTTCATCCACAGTGGCTGGTGATCATAGTGCTGAAAATTCTATGCATGCGACTGGAGGAAAAAAGTTAACAGTCTTACTCAGGTATAAACGCTGACATCTAAAATGAAGACTGGCTTTAGAATCGCAAGTGTATAAGGACACTGAGAGACATGAATGATATCAATTCATGTAATCAACCTTTTCTGATTGGATTGAAGGCCCACTTAACAGGATAGAAGTTGTGCTTGGTACCATTAACTGGGATTATGATAACCCTAGGGGTGAAGCTGATGCGATTATTCTGCTAAATAGACATAGTATTAACCTGCTGCCTAAATTCTTATCTATATTTATAGACTTGTGCATGTCTCAACCTTCATCAGATAAGCCACTTGGTGCAGTAGATGGCAATTAATTTTGAGGTCCACAACTGATTCATTTGTGAAGAAATGACTGTGGAGTTTTCAGCTCAAAATGAGACACCTATCTGGTCAGGGGTCATCACAGAAGTGGACATAGGATGAGTTTAAGAGCTAGAGTTATTGGATACATGTGGAAATATAGTATGTGCTATCTGTATTTGCTGAACATGACAGCACTGTTGCACATATGAACTCACAATAGCTACAACTGCATGTACAGGCCTGTATACAACCATGCCACAAACAATCTCGGCATGGATGAGAGGGTCTTATGAAGTCCCACTACTACCTGAGGAGCGACTGGTAATTAGAGAGTTGGTTTTCAGGGATACAGCTGGAGAAGCCACCCATGACCCAGTAGATGGGCCTATCCTATGCACATATGATAGAACTAAGTGGAATCAGTGTATTTTTTAAAAAGTATATGAAACTTGGGAAGGAAACGGGTAGTGAGGATCGGATAGGCATTGATGGGAAGGGAATCGAAGGGACTTGACAAAAACTTATATGCTTATATGAAGTTGTCAATATAGTAACACAAAATTAGAAAGAAAAATACATAATATAACTTCTCATCTCAAAAAAATCCAAATATATTTTGTTTTAATATCAAAAAGCTGGACTATTCCTACTTTATATAATCATAATAGAAACCACTAATTTAAGAATATTCAACTGACATATATAATTGTTTTAGTTACTTTTATACTACTAAACAGTCCAATAACCCATAATCTAATGAGATGATCATGTGGTTTTTATCTGAGTTTGTTTATATAGTGGATTATATTGATGGATTTCCATATATTGAAACCATCCCTGCATCCCTTGGATGAAGCCTACTTGATCATGATGGATGATCATTTTGATGTGTTCTTGGATTCAGTTTGCAAGCATCTTATTGATGCTTCTAATAAATAGAAGCAGTCATTAAAGCCTCCCAAAGAAAAAAAGCCCAGGACCAGATGGGTTCAGTGCAGAATTCTATCAGACCTTCATAGAAGACCTCATACCAATACTGTCCAAACTATTGCACAAAACAGAAACAGAAAAATCACTACCCAATTCATTCTATGAAGCCACAATTATGCTTATACCTAAACCACACAAAGACCCAACAAAGAAAGAGAACTTCAGAACAACTTCCCGTATGAACATCGATGCAAAAATACTCAATAAAATTCTGGCAAACCGAATCCACGAGCACATCAAAACAATCATCCATCATGATCAAGTAGGCTTCATCCCAGGGATGCAGGGATGGTTTAAAATATGGAAAACCATCAACATAATCCACTATATAAACAAACTCAAAGATAAAATCCACATGATCATCTCATTAGATGCTGAGGAAGCATTTGACAAAATTCAACACCCTTCATGATAAAAGTCTTGGAAAGATCTGGAATTCAAGGCCTATATCTAAACATAGTAAAAGCCATATACAGCAAACCAGTAGCCAACATCAAACTAAATGGAGAGAAACTTTAAGCAATCCCACTAAAATCAGGGACTAGACAAGGCTTCCTACTTTCTCCCTACCTATTCAATATAGTATTCCAAGTCAAAATGAGACAAAATGTGGATCAGAGACTGAAGGAAAGGCCATCCAGAGATCGTTCCACCTGGGAGATCCATCCCATATACAGACAACAACCCAGACAATATTACGGATGCCAAGAAGTGCATGTTGACCCTGATATAGCTATTTCCTGAGAGGCTCCGCCAGAGCCTGACATATATAGAGGCAGATGCTTACAGCCAAGCATTGAACTGAGAATAGGGTCCCCAATGGAGGAGTTAGTGAAAGGATTGAAGGAGCTGAATGGGTTTGCAACACCATAGGAAGAAAAACAATATCAACCAACCAAACTCCCCAGAGCTCCCAGGTACTAAACCACCATCCCAAGAGTACACATGGATGGACCTATGGTTCCAGCCCCATATGTAGGAGAGGACAAACTTGGTGTTCATCAATGGGAGGAAAGGACCTTGGTCCTGCCAAGGCTGGATGTCCCAGTGTAGGGGAATGTCAGGGCAGAGAGGTGGGAGGGAGTAAGTGGGCAGGTGAGGGAGCACCCTCATAGAAGCAGGGGAGGGTGGATATGATAGTGGATTTCTCGTGAGGAAACCATGAAATGGGAATAACATTTAAAATGTAAATTTAAAAAATCCAATTAAAAAACGTAAAAAAAAAGTTGCAAAAACAAAAGAATTCACCAATCAAAGGGTACACATGGAGGGACACATAGCTCCAGCCATATATGCAGTAGAGAATGGCCCTGTTGGGCATCAGTGGGAGGAGAGGTCCTTGATCTTGTGAAGGCTACATGCCCCAGTGTATGAGAATGCCAGGGCAGGGTGGTAGGAGTGGGTAGGTGGGTGGGGGAGCACACTCATAGAAGCAGGGAGAGGGAGTTTGGGGTAGGGAGTTCCCGGAGGGGCAACCAGGAAAGGGAATAACATTTGAAATGTAAATAAATAAAATATCCAATAAAAATACTATTAATAGAAATAAAAATAAGAACACAGAAAAAAATAAGGAATGCACCTCACTGTTAAGAGTGCTTAACAAACAAGCATACTTACTGGATTTTCCCTACTGCTGGAAACAAATATAATTTGCTATACAATGATGTTATTTTAGTCTTTCTAAATTTTCCATTTTTCTATATTTTTTGAAGATATAGAAATTCTCAAGCTATGCATCTTTTTTTGTGTTTTTGCAGAAGAGGCCATTTCTTAAGAAAGTTGAATATCTTTCAATTGTTTCATTATTTAATTTTTGAGTTAATCGAGATTCAGTAAGAGTATAAGACTATAAGATTTAAATACACCATTTTAAAATGGAAGATCTAATATTCCAGCTTTCTCTAAAAGACATGAAAAGTATTTTTCTTTTGCTAGTAAAGTCAATGATAAGATCATACCTTTCTAGCTCTTCAGACAGGTGGTCAGCTGAATCAGAAGAAGGGGCTTGGTATATGTCTGACAGCTCCAAGTGGTGTCTGTACCCTTTTCTCAAAATTGGTGTGGTCCAGCTGAAAGAAAGGAGGACAGACAGATTTATTCACTTGATTAGGTCTCCAATGTAGACATGATTCTTATATGCCTACTGTGTCCACACAAAAAGATAAAAAGTGAAATAAGGCAACTTACATATATATCTTAGCTGATATACCCACATGAACACCAGCACCTCTAAACCAATGCCTTTGCTCCATTCTGAATAGACAAGAAATCTATTACAGTGTACTCTTTCCCAAATGTAGCCTAATTCAGCAATGAGTTAGCCTTTTAAAAACATGAGTATAAACAGTGAATAGTTTATACCAGTTTGCTCACATAATCATCACTATATCATTGCTTGAAATTATTAATCATCACCATCTGTTCTATTTACACTGTAGATATATTTTAGGAATTTAATACATAATTAATGAGAGAAACTAAAGGAGTTGATGAATGAAATAAGCAGAGCAGCCCTGTTTGTTCAAACATGCTGCTTTTAAGTATGGCAAAAGGCAAGATAACATTCACAACAACAGAAATCAGAACTTCTAACACACACGCACACACACACACACACACGCACACACACAAACACACACGCATGCACGCACGCACACACGCACGCTACGGATTGCCCTGGAGTTTGTATTTTGATGCTAATTCTGCTTCCCCAAGAAGGGCTGCCTACTCAGTACTCAGGTGACTTCATCTGAACCTTCTCCCCATGTTAACTTAAAAAAGAAAAATAAAGGGAAAAAAGCCCCAGAAGATTGGGAGAGGGGAAGGAGAGAGAGGAAGAGAGGAGCAGAAGAGTTGAGAGAGAGAGAGAGGAGAGAGAGAGAGAGAGAGAGAATGATGAAAGAGGAGGTGGTGGAAGGAAGATGGAGCTGAAGCTGAAGCACATGGCCTGGAGAAACCACGAGTTCAAGGGATCTCATAGCTGAGGAATAAGTAGTGTAGTGGTAAATCTGCCCAATCTAGGCACAAGCTTGTATTTACACAAATCGAGTTGTGTTTTCTTTGCACGGGTTTATTTGGGTTGGAGAGGTTACTGCAACACACACACACACACACACACACACACACACACACTTACACACACCTCAAAGACTGTCACTAGTGACACCTCCTCCAGCAAGGCCATACCTCTTAATTCTTCCTGAACCATTTCACCAACTGGTGACCAAGTATTCAAATATATGAGCCTTTGGAAGTCACTTTTATCCAGATCTCCACAATACTAATTTTCAATTAAAAATATTTTGACAGCAAGCCTACATGGTGTTACACGCCTCTAGTCCCAGAACTTGGGAGACTGAGGCAAAAGAAGGTGGTTTGAGAGGCTATCCTGTGTATATAGTAAGTTTAAGACCAGCCTTCATATATATATATATATATATATATATATATATATATATATATATATATATATATATAGCTACACATCAATATATATAATAAATTTTATATATTAGAGGAAACCTGGAAAATATATATGAGAGGAAGAAAGCAGAGAAGAAAAGGAAATTATAAAAATATCAATCATCCACCTAAAATATCAATCATCCACCTTCATATACCTAAAAGATGCTTCAACATACAACAAAGACACATGCTCCATTATGTTCATAGCAGTCTTATTTATAATAACGAGAAGCTGGAAAGAACCCAGATGTCCTTCAACAGAGGAATTGATACAGAAAATGTGGTACATCTACACAATGGAGTACTACTCAGCTATCAAAAACAATGACTTTATGAAATTCACAGGCAAATGGAATGGACTAGAAAATATCATCCTGAGTGAGGTAACCCAATCACAGAAAAACACACATGGTTTGTAATCACTGATAAGTGAACTTTAGCCCAAAAGCTTGAATTACCCAAGATGCAATCCACAGACCACATGAAGCTCAAGAGGATGACCAAAATGTGGATGCTTCACTCCTTCTTAAAAGGGGGAACAAAAATATCCATAGGAGGGGATATGGAGGCAAATTCTAGAGCAGAGACTGAAGGAACTGCCATTCAGAGCCTGCCCCACATGTGGCCCATATATATACAGCCAACAAAAATAGATAAGATTGATGAATCTAAGAAGTACATGCTGATAGGAACCAGATATAGATCTCTCCTGAGAGACACTGCCAAAACATATCAAATACAGAGGTGAATGCTAGCAGCAAACCAATGAACTGAGAACAGGACCCCCCATTGGAGGAATTAGAGAAAGGATTGAAAGAGCTGAAGTGGCTTGCAACCCCATAAGAATAACAATACCAATTAACCAGAGCTTCCAGGGACTAAACCACTATCCAAAGACTATACTTGGATTGACCCATGGCTCCAACTACTAGCAGAGGAAGATCTTGTTGGGCACCAATGAAAGGAGAAGCCCCCACCCAGTGTAGGGGAATGTCAGGGATAGATGGTGAGGGGAACACCCTTACAGAAGAAGGGGAGGGAGATAGGATAGGGGGCTTATGTCTGGGAAACCAGGAAAGGGAATAATATTTGAAATGTAAATTAAAAAAATATCCATAAAAAGCCCAAAAACCATCATTCATATATCAAGAGAAAATTCCAAAATAAATTCAAAAGAATGAGTATTTCTTTGTTTGTTGTTTTGAGACAGGGTTTTTTTCTATGTAACCCTAGCTGTCCTGTAACTCACTCTCTAGACCAGACTGACCTTGAACTCATAGAGATCCACCTGTTTCTGCTTCTAGAGTGCTGGGATTAAAGGCGTGTGCAATTACCACCAAGTCGAATTTTATGTATTTGTTTAATTTAGTGATTTACAAAACTGGTTTCTTCCTCAGCACCTCTTTTTGTACCTCAGAGATGTCTAAGATTATTGTTATTGAGATTTTTTAATGACATAAAAGAAAAGAAATATGCACACTAAACCACCAAAAGTCAGTATTTGAGAAGCAAGATAAACAAGTAACAGAAAATCATACTTTATCAAAGTCATTTGGAAATGTCATGCCAAATGGCAACATTTTGATACTGTTCCAGGGCACAATGTTCCAGGTGGCCTTCAAGATTACCCTCATCTCTCCCATAGAAGGGTCCATCTTCTTTACATTACTTTCATCTCAGACTTGCTCACTAGGACCAGCCCTATGCCCTTAATTGTTCTTTAAGTTGTCTTTAAGATTGATCTAAATTTAGGTCCATCTCTAAGACTAAGTAAACTCATTATCCATTCCTTGCTAAGACATTAGTGATTGACTATGGTTTAGTGTGTCACTTCCCCCGTCGTTAACTTGCAAGTTTATATTTTAACAAGAGTCTTCTTTAACTAAGGGTTAACTAGATGTCCTCACAGCACACTGTGATTCACTGGTTATTCTTGGTAGAGGAAAACAGTGAATATTCATGAAAATGGTTTGGATGCATGAGGAAAAATGGTGCCACCATGGTGCAGCGCCTCTAGTAGATCTCTCCTGAGAGACACAGCCAGAATACAGCAAATACATAGGTGAATGCCATCATTAAACCACTGAACTGAGAACGGGACCCCCGTTGAAGGAATCAGAGAAAGGACTGAAAGAGCTTGAAGGGGCTCGAGACCCCATATGAACAACAATGCCAAGCAACCAGAGCTTCCAGGGACTAAGCCACTACCCAAAGACTATACATGGACTGACCCTGGGCTCCAACCTCATAGGTAGCAATGAATAGCCTAGTAAGAGCACCAGTGGAAGAGGAAGCCCCTGGTCCTGCCAAGACTGAAACCCCAGTGAATGTGATTGTTGGGGGGAGGGCGATAATGGGGGGAGGATGAGGAGGGGAACACCCATATAGAAGGAGAAGGGGAGGGGCTAGGGGGATGTTGGCCTGGAAACCGGGAAAGGGAATAACAATTGAAATGTAAATAAGAAATACCCAAGTTAATAAAGATGGGGAAAAAAAGAAAAAAAAGAAAGGGTAATACAGCTAGGTACTCACTGCCCCAGCATCTCACAGAAGGAAAGGGACATTGAAATGGAGCTGACTGTATAGGAGGCAAAATATAGGTAGCAATGTGGGATGTGATTTAGGCTATTACCCTCCATAAACTTGAAGCAAGAGTTTACTACCATTATTTTAAGTATCTATTTAGCAATTGCCAAAGAAGTTTCACAACCATTAGCACATTGTTATTTGCATTTGAAACTACTGTTAAGCAAGCAGGACAAAAAGGGGTGTTGCCTTATTACCAGGATTTGGAAATGGTACTCAGAGGTGTAAAACTTTTCTGAATTACTAACGTCAAAGATTTCTTCACATTCTTTTGAATTCATTTAACCATGTTCAGCTTTAGAAAAGTAGGTAGAGTGAGTTGTATTAAAATGAACAACAATGCCAACCAACCAGAGCTTCCAGGGACTAAGCCACTACCCAAAGACTATACATGGACTCGCCCTGGACTCTGACCTCATAGGTAGGAATGAATAGCCTAGAAAGAGCACCAGTGGAAGGGGAAGCCCTTGGTCCGGCCAAGACTGAACCCCCAGTGAACGTGATTGTGGGGGGGAGGGGGGTAAGGGGGGGGGGATGGGGAGGGGAACACCCATAAAGAAGGGGAGGGGGAGGGGTAGGGGGATGTTGGCCTGGAAACCAGGAAGGGGAATAACAATCGAAATGTAAATAAGAAATACTCAAGTTAATAAAGATGGAAAAAAAACTAAAAAAAAAAAAAAAAAGGACATAAAATTAGACTATAAGCAAGGGAAGTGAAAACTAATAGGCAGTGAGTAGGTAGGGCTGTGATCTGCAAACAAATAATAACCCCCTTTCCAGAAAACAAAAGCAAAAGCTGACTCATGACCTTCAGCATTCACTGCTTTATAAGGAATTTTTCCATGATCAACTTCAAGCTACCACAGATGAGAATTGGGAAGAGTACTGACCTGCATAAAATATTAGTATGACTACCTCCTCAGAAACAATGAACACAAATGACCTTAATACCATTACAAAATAAATGCAAGGTGATAACCACTTGAACCTTTGTTTACCATATTGTAATTTAAGTTCTACAATTTGATATTAACAATGGCCATGTTTAGTAACTAGTTCACAGTTCAACTCAGCTAGAAAGACTCAAGTATGTTGATCACCACTGGCAGAGATTCGAAATCTCAGAAGGCTGAAGGAAAGGAACCAAAAGAATGATGATCTAAAGAACACAGTTAAAAACAATGTATTCCACCTACTAGGAAATATTTGAAAATATTAAAATGACACATCACCTTTTAAGCAAGCAGAATTTTAGTGTCCTCCAATACCATGCCTCAAAAGACATTTAGAGAAAATATTGAAATCATTTTATCCCCTTAAAAAATATGACCATGATTCTTTTGGCTTGATATAAAGATTTAGTGGCCATTCCCATAAATGAGCTTCCAATTCAGTTCAAAGTAACATAATGTGTGAGATACTTTTAAAAAAAAAACATCCTTTGTTTTCTCAGACTTTTAAATATATTATGTTACACAGTGACATCTAGTTTTAATAAGAGAACCATAGCTCAACTACTGTAGGCAAAATAAATTCTGTAGTGGAATATACGCACATATCATACAGTTCACCATCTGTATATTAGTATTAGCCAGCATTTCTTCTTGGCAGTTACACTACAGCAACCCTATATTTGTTTTCCCAAATATAAACTGGCTCAAAGTAAAATATAAAAACTAAAATCTAGGGACGGCAGGGATGATCAATGGTTTAGAGCATTTTTGCTCTTATGGAGAACCAGGGTTTGATTCTCAGCACTCACATGGTAACTCACAAAATTTGGGACTCCAGGTCCAGGAGATCTGATATCTTTTTCTCACCTCAGAGGGCTCCAGGCACACATTCAGTACACACACACACACACACACACACACACACACACACACACACACACACATATGCAAAACAATCATCATATACATTATAAGTCTAAAAAGAATTTTTAAAACTAAATCTATGAGCTATATGCAATCACCAAAGAATCATCTTAGAGAAAGATTTTATATTCTGAGATTAAACTAATAAATTAAACCAAATGTCTCCTACCAATGAGGTCTGAGTTCTCCATTTCAATCTCAACTGCAAGCCAGTGTAAGAAATAAAACAAAACTAAACAAAAAACAAAAAAGCCAGGCATTCAAACTTTAGACACATTGCAATATTAATGTGAAATTCAAGCCACTCTTTCTTTTCAGTGATTCTGAGTATATTTAATGGACTCATGCAAATTCAACAATGTTCAAGCCAGGATTTTAACCTCAGCATCTCCCTCATTAGAAAATATACAGTAAGTCAGCTACTTCATACGTCCGAGTGGTTCACTGGGACAACAGCAAGCACGGCATTGAGGCTCTCCTTCCCTCTCTTCCCACTGACCCCATAGCTCTTCACCTCATATGCAAATGACTCCATGCATCTTGATCCATAGCCAGCCACTACATATGCTCAAATTCGGATTCCTTAAAAGTATAATGGTTTTCAAAATTTTGGCTATTTCTAACAGAAACTAGCTAATCAACTCTGAGGTAGCAGACTCATGTATATTTTCAGAGTTTACTAACATCCGGGGGTGGGGGGAAGCCTAGCATCTCGGAAATACTGTTCTGTTCACTCAACCATGGAAAGCTTCGGGTCTTATTATGAAAAATACCAGTATTTTAGTTTTTAAACAAGCACATATTAACCTACTCTTTTAGTTTAGTTCGTTCCATTTCTTTGGGAAAAGTCTAATTTTTATAGGATGACTTCTCTATTGCCAGAGACTGAAGGTGGAAGTCGCTGCTCCAGGAGTGCCAAAGACAAGGCTCAGCCACCTGTCCATAAGTATGTTAATTAGGGAGATGAGTAGTGACAAAGACAGAGAATGGAGACTTCATCTAAGTGGGCACATAGTGAAGAACAAAAAAGGGTTCTGCACCTTTCCACTGAGTCCATCTTCAGGAGAGTGGCAAGGGCTTAGGCTTAAATACAAGAACCATAGGGGAGATGTAAATCATTAAAGAAATTTGGTCAAACCGTTGTCTGGTCTTAGGTTTTGTTCCACAAGTCAGTTCAAAGAAGTCATTATCATTTGTGGGAACAAGCCAGTTCCCAAGAAAGACTACTCCTGCAGAGGGCCTGCTTCTCATGCACAGTGATCTGTCTATGCAATTCTGCTCTCTTGGAATACAGAGTGACTACAGGCTACAGCCACCACTGAAGAAATGCAAGATCATCTTGGGAGTCTAGAAAAGAATGTTATAGAGGGAGACAGTAAGATTTCTCACTCTTGTCTTTGTGCAACCAGTCATATGTAAAAGGGGAATGCAATAGATTAGGCATCATTATTTTTGAGACAAATACTACATAAGAGACATAAAACCTACATACAAAATTAAGAGTTTAATCCAAAGTTAAAGACAAAGTCAGCCAAGAATACAGATGCAAAATGCCCACATAAACACCAGGCTTTTAGCCTGATTATAGTGACCCTGGGCCAAATGAGGAGTCAGAGCTCTTCAGCAGAAACATCTAAGCTCCTGTTAAAAACCTGTCGATTATAATGACTGTTACAGCTTTGTCTTTTTTTCAAAACCTTTCCTCATAAAACCCGTATTTTTAAAGCTAATAACAAGTTTCCCAACTGGCATTTAGCTACATGTAACACAGTCCCCTAGCATTTTCATCTGCTGAAACTTGATATTAAGGTCATATTTTCAAACCCAATTGTTATTTACATAGAAAAATCATACTACCACAGTTTTTAACATTACTTTTTATTAAACTAGTCAAATGAATTAAATTTTGTTACAACCAGTTGTATCATTTCTATTACAATTGGCATTAATCCACATTCATGGCCTTTTTTACATATAAAATAATTCATAAGATATCAATGAATGTTATCAAAACACTAGAAATTTACTTATCACCCTTTTAAATTTAACATGAATTCAAAATATCTCTCATTGTCTCTAACCAGTCAAAGGATCGAAGTCAGACAGAGAAAGGGAGTCATTTGAATCAGTTGTATAGCACAGTTCTATCCTATTACTTAGCTTTAGGTATTTTGCTAAATGGTTATGAGAAAGAGAAGGAGGAATTTAATGCTAAAAGTCAAATAACCTCTATAAAAAGTTTTTTGCAACTTGTAAATAGCATTGTGAATGCCACAATTGGTTTATTAGCTTAGATGTGAAGTTGTATTATAGCCATGTATAATCTTTAAAGAATCTTAAAAATCTAAAATAGAGCTTATAAAAGTTCTAGATAAAACAAGCAGGCTTTAAGAATTCAATCTAACTTAAGACCCGCACAAGATCAAGCCAGGTAAATTCAGAATGAAGGCAGAGGTGATTATGAAGTCCTGACATTAGCTGAGATGATACTGGCAGGTGCTGGCAGTTGACAGAGGGAGCCTCAGTTTTGTTCAAGATCAAAGACTTGAGTCTATACATGCCACAGCAGATGGCCCTTGTCTCATCCACACACTACCAGCATTACATGGACTCAATGGGTTTAAAATCAACATATGGATTTGATAGGGATGGTGGTGACAAAGACAGAGGAAATACTAGAAGGGTATGCATATAAGAAATTACCAAAAAAATGAAAATTTAAATCAGCCAAAGTAATGATGTCAGAGTGATCGCTGTCTCTCCAATGTTTCTATGAGGAATTTGGTACTGAATTTGCTACTTCTTCATTATACTGCTGATTGTATGAGGACTGACCACTTGATCAGCATGCTGGACTTTATGAATACTATACATGACTGTTAATTCTTAGTAGTTATTCTGGTTTAGATGGCTAAAATACAATCAATACAGTTAGTGCCTTTCAGAGGATCTGGATGACTAATTACTTGCTACTCAACTAAGTGACAAAGTGATCACAAATTCTAAGAAAAAATCTTTTAAAGGCCTAAGGGTTATAAGTATTCTGGTTTCCTAATGGAAACTAGTTTGTAACTTTGTGTCAAAATGAGTCTAGACTTAAATAATAAAGTAAGTCTAGCAATTTCTTGATATACCTCTAAATGTACTCCAGGAAGGAAAGGGGAGGAAAGAGAAGAGGAAAGGAAGAGAGGGGAGGAAAGGTAGAAAGAGAAGGGGAGAAAAAGTAAGGGAAATAAAGTTTCTTTTTCAGAGAGAGAGAGAGAGAGAGAGAGAGAGAGAGAGAGAGAGCGCATGAGCAAGTGCAGGTGCAGGCACTTACATGTGTATGTATGTATATGTGTGTACATATGTAAGTAAGTGTGAGTATTTTCTTTTCAGTTGCTTTTTTAATGTGTAGTGATGAACATATAACTAAGAAAAGGAAACAACTCTTTAAGTTACACAGGAGGTTCTGTATGTGCCATTATGAATGCACACTGTGATTAACTAAACAAACTTTCTGATGAAATATGCTTTACCTCCAAGACAGCATAATGCATAGATCAATACTAATTTTTCATGAAATCACTTATCCTGAAGTGTTCATCTTAGCTAAAACTTCATCTTGAAATCAAAGCTTCTACTATTACTGACTTCTACTACAAATCTAATACTAAAAAATTGCAAAAGATTTTTGTTTGTTTGATTTTAAGAGAACTCCAGATTACAACCCTATCTCTGTCATTTTTAAACCCTGTAGCTTTGGAGAAAGCTCTTAGAATCAATCTTTCTAGATATAATATCTACCATGATTACTACATCTGGCTTTTATGTGAGCCAAATTCACTGTTGTCTAGGAAGCATTACAGCTACTTGCTTCATTATAAATCATACATTGCTTGGCTTTGGTTTAATTTTCCTATCAACAGAGTTTATTATTATAGGCTATTACAATAGTAGATAATGTTATACTATTATAATAACATCACATTTTTAAAAGAATCACATAAATTATTTCAATATTTATAACAATTATTTTTACATCTATATATCCATCTTATAGACATAAAATTGGATCTAGTGTTAAGCAATTTATCAATGTACAGCTAGAATTTAAAAATAGGCATGTAATATCAAAGTATTTATTTGTCTAATTTGCCATATTGTAACTAATTTGAAAAAGTAGCACATAATTGGATATAATACCAGAAACATAAACAACAATAACCAAAATAGATAAAATGAACAAAATCTTTTTTATCTTTTCAAATATACAATACAGAAAGTACCGTATAGTCTACATAATTTCTGCAAGTCAAATATCTGGTAAGTGGTTTTAATATCAGACATATAAAAGACTTCTAACTCAGTAATAGACAAAAATAAAAATTTATAATTACAAAAGCAGAATAAAAAATTATCCATAACAGAAATTACACAAATGGCCAGCCAGTATGTACATGAAATGATCATTACGAAGTAGGAAAATAAAATTGAAAACTACAGCTAGAGTCCATTTTATATCCAGTAGAATGGCTGTAATAATGACAAACCAAACAGATAAAAATTATTGCAAATGTATGGAAAATTGGAACCCTCATGCTCTGCTAGTGGCAACATAAATTTGTGTGTATACTTTGGAAAATTATCAGTAAGATGTATAAAATATTAAGCATAAAGTTACTGCATGACTTACCCATTCCACTGCTAAGTATACGCCCCAAAAGACAAAAACATGCATCTACATAAAAACTCATACCCAAATGATAGTCTTATGAGTATCATTTACAAGAGGGAAATGGTTAAAAAGCAATTCCTGTCAAAGGAAAAATTAACAACATGTATATCCCTAAAACAAGTGATGTATCATGTGATAATAGGGACAACCTTTGGAACTACTGTGCTATACGAACAAGGCCAGTCACAAAATACTGAATTGTTTCATTGTATGAAGCAATACCACAAAGGCAGAAGTAGATTAACAGTTGCCTAGAACAAGAGGTGGGAGGCAAAATATATAGCTTGTTTCTCTGCCGCTGTGGTAAAACACTGACCAAAAGCAACTTGGGGAAGAAAAGCTTACACTTGTGCATCACAATGATGGAAGTCAGGGCAGTAACTCAAGCAGGAACCTAAAGTCAGGAATTGAAGCAGAGGCCACGAGGAGAAGGATGCTTACTGGCTTGCTCTCTATGGCTTATGGATTTCCTTTCTTCTATATCATAAGATCATCTTCCGACTCAGGGATGGCATTGCCTACAATGGGCTTGCTCCTTCCACATGAATCAGGAATCAAAAAGGAAAGAAAGAAAGCCCCACAAACTTGCTTATGGGCCAGTCTGATGAAGGCAGTTTCTCAGTATAGGCTCTTCCCAGGTGGCTCTATCTACTTCAAGTAGACAAGGCCCTTGATACAGATCAGCAGATAGCCATGAGAGAGCTAAGGAGTAATTACTAATGGCCAAGCAGTTTCTTTTTTGTATGAATAGAGGTTACATATTTAACCATATTGTAAATACGCTTAAAATTCATTATTTTGTATGTAGTAAATGGGTAAGTTGTTTGGCGTGTAAATTTTACTTCAGTAAAGCTATCCGTTAGAAAAGCAGCATGAAAGCTTGAAAAAAATCAGCATTGGTACTGGAAAGGCTTTCTAAGTGAGATATGCTTTTAGACTTGGGGCATGATTCAATGATTTTCAAACATTAATCCTTTTCACGTATGCAAATGTCTTCATGGCTCCTGTCAATTATATCAGAGTATGTGAGCAGCTCATGGAAACAGCTAATGATTGGCGGCAAGCACCATGAATATTATTCATGGTTTATTTCCTGTCTTCCAAGCCAGAAACTTACATTTTGGAATTATTGTGAATTCTGAGAGGAAAAATGGCATTGTTATTATATTGTACAGAAATTAAGAAATGTTGTTCATTGGCAGTGAGAAAACACTATGATTTCTAAACTTCAAAGGCAACAAGAAAGGCTACCCAAAAAAAGTAGAAAAGGAAATAGGAAACAGTAGGGAAGGGAAGGGGAGGAGAGGGGAGAGGAGGAGAAGATCCTGCTCATCTTAGGAGATAACAGAAGACACAAAGTGTATAACTTACAGTCAAGTACCAATGTACTCTGAAAAAGCAGCTCAGTGCCTTTCTATGAAGTCACAAATATCACTGAAACTACCCCCAAACCAAGAAAGACAGTACTAATTACCCCATAAAGCTGCATGTATCCTGCATGGGCATTTCCTTTTAGGATACTCCCCAGCAAAGTCAAGTGAAACAATTGCTTTCTAATTTCTGAGCAATATTTTCATTACAAATAAGAAATATATTTGAAACCAAAATAATACAGAAGACAGGAAACAAATTTCTGGTAGCAGTGCTCCTGAGTTACTGACAGAGGCAAGCATGAAGGCTAACACGTGGAAGCCTCTGTGCTGCTATCAGGGAATTCACCTACTGTGTAGGGTCACCTTCTCCTCAGGGAAGGGTGAAAGGGGAAGATGGGCACAAGTTCCCTGTCTTCTGACTAGGCAACTGCAGCAATGTACTGCACAGGAGTGGCTTTCAAAGACAGCTCGTATATGGACCTTGCTGGTCTTTTACAAATAATCATTCAGTTTATTTCAGTGTTTTTCCCATTCTCTAGGACTTTATATCCTTTTTTGTGCTTCTTCGTTCATTTTGTTTTTTTCGGACAGCGTCACTAGGACCTAACGTCAATACTTTTCATTTATCAACGAAACAAACATGTCCTTTGCTGGCCATGATTATCATTCTGACAGTGACTAAATATTTAGAATCACACCTACTTGATTCTCCAAGGTATTTCCCAAAATGTATAAAGACGTTTATCTTTTAGAGACAGAGAACTTCTACGAGGCTCTGGACAGAAGGTAGATCCCTGCAGATGTCATCTGGTATGAGCCATGACACATATAACACAAAGTACACTTTCTAGTGACTTTCAGTATCTAAATCATTTACTATCTCCTCACTATGTGTACAAACGAGTCCTTTTTATCTTATTGAATGTTTTTTGATAGATGTTTGTCATTCGTTACCTCGAAATGACTTCTTTCAATTCCAAATTTTAGAAAATACACTCCAGAGCCAGCAGATAGCTTAGGAGGTACTTGGTGACGTTGGATGGTCTAAATTCACTACACAGAAAATAGATGGTAGAAGGAGAGGAATGACTTACGAGTTGTCCTCTGACCTCCATACTTTAGTACACAGCAGTGTGTGTGTGTGTGTGTGTGTGTGTGTGTGTGTGTGTGTCTGCACGCGCGCGCACGCATGCGCCTACACACAAATACACAAATATGATTTTAAAATGCATTCCAGCCCACATAGATTGAGATCATTTTCTCATTTGATTATCTTGCTTGTAGACTAAATGATACAACAGAGGCTGGAGGCAACCACATCATGTTTTAAGGTGAAAATAGTAAATAACAGGAGCAAGCCAGCCAAAACCCCAGTACTGCAGGGGAAGGGGCTCATGAAGTCTCACCTCTATCTGAGAAGTTATTGGTAATCCGTAGCTGCTGGGGAAGGGAGAGCTGGTATTCAGGGATGTCCAATCCTGAAAGGCTGCCTATGTTCCGGTAGAGGGTCTCCCATGCACATATAGTCATCTAAGGCAGTACTGAAGAGACTCAGTGGGTATTAGATTTAAAATAAATAAGAGCACATGAAGTCGGGAGGGAAAAGTAGTGGGAAGAAAAGGATACATGGAAGGGAAAGAGATGGGAGGGTAATTTAATCAAAACACATTACATGCATGTATAACAAGAATGTTAATATTTTTTAAAAGAAGTAATTCTGTACCAGGAAGACAAGGTCAAACTTCAGTTTGTGATAAACAGTCTCCACAGTTCTCCAAGCAATCACCTAGTCCTATGAGTCAGTTCTGGAATTTTTTCCTCATTGTCTTAACCTCCTCTTCCCTGAGTTTGTTTATAGATGACACCGCCTGTAAGGCACTGAGACCCACTGTGAGTCCCCAATGGAATTAGAAGAGTAGTGTGGCATTTGATTCAGGCTTCTCATCTGTGGAGATTTTCCCATCTCCCAGTTAAATATGCATTTGTTTATTAACAGCATTTTAATCTTTTTTTACCTATTGTAATTAATTCACCATTTAAAAAATGCAAAGTACAACAAATTGAAGTAGAAGTTTAGACTCATTATGCTTTTTCCCTTTTAGTGACTTGAAGGATGTAGATAGGCATATTTTATGACTCGGGATTTAAGGTTCATATCCTGTTCCTGAGTTTAGGAGGCAAAGGATTTCTATTTGCATTGTCCAAAATCCTTGGTATCACCAAGAACAAACAATGAAGCTCCCCAGAGCTGCAGGACAGGAAAACAGAGGCTCACTCTGACCCTTTCTTGCCATGCATTCCCATGGAAAATTGAGATTCAGCAGGGAATGGAGTCTACACCCGATTGGTCCAGGATTTGCCATGAAATAAAACTACTCTAAGGCCTTACTTTAAGTCTCTACTTAATATTTTTATGTTCATTTAAACACAGCAATGTATATTAATACAAACAAGCGAATATCTATCAAAAATTAAAATTACTGATTTTTCAAGAATATAACACATATAGTGAGTAAGTCATTAATTGTTTCTAATAAGCAATTTAAGCGATAAAATTTGCGATCTTGACAATCAGGCATTTAAAAGGACAGTCCCTAACACAAACTATGGAGAGTTAGTAAAAATTGTTTTTATAAGTATTTAAAGGTTGGTTTCCCTCAAAATGTTCATGATCTCTTGCTTCCATTTAGGCTTTAAGAAAATGAACTTCAAGGGAAACATTGAGCCAGATTCTTCCATCTTTTGAACTCTGCAGGAGTTCAACTGGATGAAAACATTGATAATAAGATGGCTCTTAATTTTTAAAATGTCTCCTATTACCATCACTGAGCAAGTTCATCTCTGGTTTGATTAGTTACACTGAATAAAATAGAGAGCTTCCAGAAACAAAGCCTGAATTCTTTTTCTCAGAAGGTTTATGTACATTGATGTTCTTCAGGATGAGCCTTTCCCCAGTCTGGTTAATCTGTCTCCGGTGTATACTGTTCTACCCTATCCTTCCTTCTTCTGAGCCTCTATATTAATTGCCTATTCCTTCCTTTATCAGTCTCGGGTACATTAAACTAAATACCACAGGGAAAGCATCATAGGGAGCTGTGTATAAGCTTCAGTATTCCCTGCACTGTTCATTGAACATGGTACATAATTTTCATTGAATTTTTAAATTGTTAAATTAAAGTCAACATATTATATTATACTTTTCTAATTTTTCCTCACAAGATTAAATTCTTAGGGACAACATAGTGTGTAATTTATCTTCCTATCTTCATTCTCCTGTTCATTGCATTGAACAAATTATAAACTTGGTGAATTGATCTATTAATAATTAATTCCACAAACAGTGTATTTATAACACCCTGAGGACACTGATTGCAAGTAGGTTTTGCTTGTACATTACTCCTGGTTAAGGCACTGAAAGAAAAAACTGTACAGGAACGCAATGCAAACGTGAGAGATTTGTACTTGGTCAGAGATAACTCTTTAATAATATGACCTTTTTATATATCATTAATGGCCTACAATACTAAACATTCAACCAAGATTATTTAATTTTGTTTAGTAAAATTTTATAAAACATTTTTCATTAGTTAAACCTTCTTCCCAATATTTGGTCTTCATTAAATTTTGAGTAAAGATGTATTAAAATACTAAATTTTAATGAACTGCTCCCTTGATAGTTTCCATATCCTGTTTTATAGTATTCTCTGAACTGTCTCCATATTTTTATGGATATATATATATATACATATATATACATATATATACATATGTGTGTGTGTATGTGTGTGTGTGTGTGTGTGTGTGTGTGTGTGTGTGTATTTGGAGGAAAGACATTTAGTAGGCTCTAGCCAACATGATGGTTGTCCTTACAAAGGAATAAATTTTGGATATTGATCTGAACACATGAGAAGAATCTGTGAAAAGGGTGCCTCTAGAGGGTGATACTTCTACAAATCTCAAAATGCTAAGGATACCCACCAGCATGCTGACAAACACTAGCAGAAAGCACAGAATCGATTCTCACTCACGGCTCTTGGAAGAAACCAAGTCAACTAATACCTTGATTTCAGACTTGAAGCTCTCAGAACTATAACAATAAATCCATTCAGTTTATAGTACTATGTGATGGCAGCCTCTGCAAACACACCAGCTTCAAGCAAAGAGGAAGTATGTTAGAGCAAAGGGAGTAGCCTGAGTCCTTGAAATAAACTTAAAATTTAGAATGAGGTTTGGAAGTATAACTCAGTACCACAGAGCATTTGCTTAGCGTGCAACATTCAGCCATGAGTTCAAACCCAGAAATACACACACACACACACACACACACACACACACACACACACACACACACACACAATTGAGGATAAAAGTCTATGGCAAACAAAAGTTAGAGTCTGAGCAACAGCATTTCTGGGAATAGGATCATAATTCAGTAACATGTGATGCCTAGTGTATAGGAAAAAAAATGGAAGGAAAGAGCTACACTGTTACATACTGGACAGAAATTAAAGGTGCTAAGTGCATGAATGCTGATGTGGGTGGTAAGAATGTTACTGTTTACTTATTAAAAAGCCATTCTGTATCTTAAACTATTTCTTATCACTGAAGACACAGAAAGTCCTCACAGGGGTGATGGCTATGGCAATTGGTAAGATAATTGGAGACCAGACTGATGTTAAACTAGGTTAAAGCAGGTTGAGCTCCTGTTTTGGATTGTTCTAATGCTATCTGTATTAATTTGGTTCCTGAAAACACACGGGATCCCATGCATCAGTGCACCACTACAAGCTCCCTAGTGTAAGCAGACTTCCCCCAATCACTGAATATATGAGTTTGAAAAGAACAGCCTCCCCGAATGGCACCGAACTCCTAGCAGACTGCTTTTGAAGTCAAACCTGAATATTGGCTTTCCCACTCTCTACTCTGAAAACAACCCTGCAAAATTTAAACTTGACAGTTTTCTTAGTCATGGAAGCTAATAATGTTATATATTAAATAGATTTACTATTGATTCTTATTGTCAGGAGTAAGTACTCAGAGAATATTGAATATTATTATATTCTTAGGCCAGGTTGAAATGAAAGTACCTTATTGTCCCAGTGAGGATAATTGAGTATCAGAAAGATTAAGTGCCTAAGATCACACTGTTAATAAGTCACAGAATGAGGACTCTAACTAAGCCCCATTCCAAAGTACATATTTCTTCCGCTAGAAGCTGGTATCTAAGAACTGACAGAGAGGCTAGACATCAGGTATAATGTGAGACTTTTCTAAGAGTATGGAGAGATGGAGCATGGGACTCAAAACTTGCCAGGCACAGTCAACTTAAGCACAGTCCACCTTCAGTGGCTTTGAACAGAGTCTCAGCATCTACCATTCTCTGAACATACCCAACAAAATTTTGATCTCAAAAAGTGACTATTATTTTTCAGGAATAAAATTACAAATTCTCAAATGTATTAAATGATAATTTTGGCCCCATAATACTCCTACAAATTGGAAAGCTTCACCAGCCATCTCTTTTTGGTGAACATTGAAACATACTGTGATATCTACTGTTATCTCTATGTTGCAAAAGTGAGCATGTCCTACAGCACATGTGAGCCAGGCTCAGTTAACAGCCTAGCATGTCTACAGTACACTGGTTGACATAAGGTCACAGCATAACCGAGAGCTACAAAACACCTAGGGAGTGATAAGTAAAAATCCATAGGTGACATTACCATGGTTTTTAAATAAAGTGGTTGTATTAAAAGACTGATTATGAGTCACTATTAAACCAAAGCTTGCACTACCAAAAACGAACATAACATTTTCAGAATAGAATTATAGAATTATATAATAATTTGCACAACTATCATTTCTGGTACCATAATTAAAGTTTTAGCCTAAGCCAATTTCATACTCAAGTAAAAATTAGTTTCCTGAATCACTATTGACCTTTCAAATCTATGACCAGGTTTCCAGTGGAAATCTGCCTTCAGAACACCTTCACTACTGGGACAGGTATATAATTTGAAGATAAGGTAGAGCACTAAAATTAGGGAGCTTCTACTGTAATTACACTGCCTGGCATGCTAAACAAGCATCCAAGTATATATTACCTGTTACTTTCAGAACTGGATCACAAAGTACTCTTTCTCAAGGAATATCAAGCAATCAAAGTTAAAAGTCAACATTGTAGGGAGAAACTAATGCCAAGAAAAAAAATCAGCTGAGGTTACAGGAATACAGGAAATATGTACCTTTTATGTACTGTGCTCTCTCTCTAAATTATATATTATATATATAATTTATTTCTGAATATATATAAATTATAATATATAATTTATTTCTGAATCTGACACTTCAATTTCAGAAATATACAATTGTGTAAAACAGAAAAAAGAATGAAGAAAATAGTGCTTAAAATATATATTTTGACTTTATCTGAGAGTTTATATCATTTTATTTGTGGAAAAGCAATTCTTTTATTGCCATACATGTATGTACATTAGAAATTCCATGAGGTAATTAAATTCCAAGAAGACTTACTGTTAAAAGTACCTTCTAAAAGAACTGTAGATACTATCATATGAAGAAAATCCATAATTTGTATATATAAAGTAACAAGCATCAAATTGAAAACCATATATAAGGCATCGCTACCTCTTCCTGCAACCTCAGCAGATGGATAAGAAGACCAATAGAAAATCAGAGGACATGAATGAGATCAAGTGATTGGTGGTAATGGTGGCATAAATGTGCTTAGATGAAGTAAGTAGGGTTAGGAGGTGAAAACCCAATCAAAGGCCCAGCTTGGTATTCTAAAGGGAAAATAAAAAATAGAAAGGTGGGTTTGGGAAGTAAATGGCATTAGCTGGTACTTGGCTACCTTATTCAGGACAAGAAGCACAGCTGGAATCACATCATTGTAACTGATCTGTTTCTGTGTGACAGTGTTTAGCTACTGGCATGTGTATTGTCTGGGTTTTTTTCCAGTTATACACAGAGTAAAATATAAGGATATCATTATTTTGAGGAAAGTTCCATCTTGCCTCCTGTAGATGTCATAAAGACCTAGGCTAAGAAACAGGTAAATAAACAGGGGCTGGAGAGATGGCTCAGTGCTTAAGAGTTGCTCTTCCAGAGGCCCTCACCTCAGTATCCAGCATCTTCATGATGTTTCACAACTATCTGGAACTCCAGGCTAATTCAACACCCTCTTCTGGCTTCCACTGGCAGAATGTGCACATAGTGCACAAACATACAAGCTGGCAAAACTCCCATACACATGAAGTAAAGTATTTTTGTTGTTGTCAAAGCAACAAGCCCTTCCAAGAAGGCTAACTGATGGCTTGTTAAGTGTTGTCTATAAACAAGTGCACCAAAAAATTATTACAGAAACAAGAAAAATTAAAGTATATAAAAAAGACAAGTGAAATAATATAATTTATCAATTCTATTCTAGGTGTGTGATATATTGACTAAAATTGTATGTATGGATTTATAACACTCTAAAGATACATTTGACTTCATGTTACTTAGCTTAGTGACTGCTAAACTGTAGTCCTCTAAAACCACATTACTTATATGTACAATTATTGAAAACAGATCAAAACTTCATTGAGGTAATGTCCATAATCTCTTGAACGTACTTAATAAGGTCTAGGAGACACTGGCAAAATATCAGAATTCAGAAACTACCCAAGAGAACACTTGAAGTTGTGGCAAGGTAACCAACCTACTTCTATATCTCTATTGTTAATTTACTGAGGAGGAGGAAGAGGAGGAGGAGGAGGGGGGAGGATATTGTTAAACCAACAAAGACCTGTTGGGTTATCCAAACCTGTTTTATGGTTGAGTTCCTGATTTTAGATGTTAGTAAGCAAAAAAGAATTAGCTGAGCATTTGTTAAAGGAGAGCACAGAAATTTTCTTTCCTGTAAATTTAATTAACAGGTATGTGAGGGATCTAAGACTTGGCATATTACTATATTTCCATGTTATGTGTGTTATATTCCACAGAGAACCTATATAGATAGTATGTATCAGAGTAAAGAAACACACAGAGATGGCTGTAGGTTGTGAAACAGAATGTTCTAATTTCAAGAATCGCTTTATCCCATTTTAATTTTAATTATGACTTATAAAATCAACGACTATGTAAAGTAGTTGACACACAATAAAATATTACAAACTTACAACTGGCTTCCATCTCAACACACCACTAATCCTAAACAAGTATCCATAAATGCATCGCCCTGACAGCACTGCTTTACTAGTAAGTGGTATGTCCACTAGACTGTGTCTCATGTCACTCTGCAGAAGCAGTGGTCCCAATAGTGACATAAGGAGTGAAACCAGGAGAGACTCTTTCTGCTCCCTTTTTGTGGCAGCAAGACACCTGGTTCTCCAGCACCCTGATGACATGTGGGCCAACAAGTCGCCAGTTTCATACTTCAGGGAATCCACAGGCTGAGTCAAGGACTAACACATTATACATTTGTAAATGAAATAACTTATACTAACAACACAGAGCTGAAAGATTTCATTAATTTTTCAAAACATTAAATAATTTTTGTTTTAAAGGAATTCTATTTGTAACTAAAACTTTATTATATGTCAACTACTTTACACAGTCAATGATTTTATGAATCAAAATTAATGACTAATCTAATTAAACTAAGTAATATAATTATAGAATCTACAAATGAATGTGATAGCCATTTTATTATAAAGAAAACAGGTTGCATTATTAAAAATATTAGGATGAAACTTTAGGCAGAATAAACAGCATTTTTAATAAATTCTTATATAGAATCTAAGACTGTTAACTGCTAGAAACCTGGCAAGTATAGAGGCTCGCTAGTAATGCTAAATAAATATGCATACACAGGCTTGCATGAATAATTAACATCACTGAAAGCCACATTTGTATTTCAAAGTTATTATCCTCACCTTAATGAGTTCATCTTACAGCGATTATCTGCTTCACCAAACTTTATGGCAAAAATTCTTGGTTCTGCTATCTCTGACCCTCAATTTCAACAGTTCTACAAACTGTTAATAGAATGAATAATTTTTTAGGTCTTGTTATAGTTATGTACTTGATGTACTGAATTAAAGTATGGAAATGGAAATAGGTCATGTCTTAATCTATCATTGACACTGATCCATGACGGCTTTTTAAATTGTGTGTGTGTGTGTGTGTGTGTGTGTGTGTGTGTGTGTGTGTGTGTGTGTGTGAGTGTGAGAGAGAGAGAGAGAGAGAGAGAGAGAGAGAGAGAGAGACTTTGACTTTTTATATACAAAGAACAGTGACTATTAAATATCAGGTGTAATGGACTAGAAAAGCAAATGTGAGTTCTTAGATAACAAATCTGTCTGAACTAAGTAGTAGGAATTTCTTTGCTAATAAGTACTTACTCGGGGCTGGGGTGCAGCTTAGTAGGAGAGCGCTTTGATAAGGACATAAGTCTGAGTTTGGTCCCTAGCACTACCAAATAAAATATTAGTTCTGCCTGATTATTATCTGTTGAAAAGCAGTATTGGTAAGACAAAGAATTCATCCAAACAACTGTCTAATCCACCTCAAGCCAGTTGCTTTTTCATTTACAGACTGCAGACTTACATAGGTGTCTATCCTCACACCAGGCCTCCACCTCTAACTGAGTGACCCACTTCATAGGATGCATTGCCCTCCACTCCATCACCCAAACTGACTCATCTAAATCCTCCTTTTCTTCTCACTCTCACCTTCCACATCTAATTTAAAAATCTGTTTATTTTATTCGCAAAACATCTTTCAGATCCACATCTTTCTCTATCCCTTCTGTCAGTCTTTTGAAAAACTGCAACAACCTTGAAATTATCTCTCTGCCTACTTAAAATCTGTCACCTTTCACTACCAGTATGATAAACCCCTAAGAAATGTATCAGGTCCCCAGTGATCTAGACCTTTCTAGTTTCCAGATCTACCTCCCTCACCTCTGTCACATGCTTTCAGAACAAGCTCAAGACCACTGGACCACTGCAGGTGTCTCATGTTCTTCCTGCCATGCCTATAAACAGTCTGACTTGCTTTCATCTTTCTGTGGACTCATGCCCATCCTCTTTTTCTGGTTAATACTCACTGAAAGACTCTGTGTGACTACAGGAAACACTTCTCTATCTGCCTTCATGGACTGGCATGAGTGTGGGTTAGGGATCTTTGTGGTTTGAGATCATCAGTTCTAAGGTATTTATTCATTCAGAAGGCAGCAACTCTCCCACCCGAATGGCAAGCATGGAGTACAGCGGTGGTGAAACAGAATGAATGAAAGCGTCCTTCAAACATTGCTCTGAGTCATGACTTCCAGGAAATACTGCTTTGACTTGGCTCTTGGGGGCAGGGGGGTTAATCTGATGATATCAAGACTATATCTTCCAAGCTGAGAAGTCTAACAATGCTAAAAGACTTCAAAAATCTACAAAACATTTCCTTACTTAAGAGCAGTGGTTCTCAACCTTTCTATTGCTGGAACTCTTTAATACAGTTTCTTATGTTATAGTGAACTCAAACCACAAGATCATTTTTGTTGTTACTTCATAACTCTAACTTTTCTACTGTTAGGAATTGTAAGGTGAATAGCTGATATGAAGGAAATCTGAAATACGACCCATGTGTAGGGGTCATTTGACCCTTTCAACACACAAGTTGAGAACTACAGCCCTAGAACAAAGAGTCATAAAGTAGACTGCTTTCTAAGGAATTCACATAAACAGCACAAGGAAAATTTGAAGGAACACTTGTTCTATTACAAATGTGTCAACATCAAAGGGGCCAAAACCATCCAATGGAAAAAAGATAGCATTTTCAGCAAATGGTGCTGGTTCAACTGGAGGTCAGCATATAGAAGAATGCAGATCGATCCATTCTTATCACCCTGTACAAAGCTTAAGTCCAAGTGGATCAAGGACCTCCAAATCAAACCAGATACACTCAAACTAATAGAAGAAAAAGTGGGGAAGCATCTCGAACACATGGGCACTGGAGAAAATTTCCTGAACAAAACACCAATGGATGCTCAAAGATCAAGAATCGACAAATGGCATCTCATAAAACTGCAAAGCTTCTGTAAGACAAAGGACACTGTGGTTAGGACAAAACGGCAACAAACAGATTCGGAAAGATCTTTACCAATCCTACAATTGACAGAGGGCTCATATCCAAAATATATAAAGAACTCATGAAGTTAGACTGCAGAGAGACAAATAACCCTATTAAAAATGGGGTTCAGAGCTAAACAAAGAATTCACAACTGAGGAATTCCATATGGCTGAGAAGAACCTAAAGAAATGTTCAACATCTTTAGTCATAAGGGAAATGCAAATAAAAACAACCCTGAGAATCCACCTCACACGAGTGAGAATGGCTAAAATCAAAAACTCTGGCGACAGCAGATGCTGGCTAGGATGTGGAGAAAGAGGAACACTCCTCCATTCTTCCGGAGATTGCAGACTGGTACAACCATTCTGGAAATCAGTCTGGACGTTCTTCAGAAAATTGGACATTGCACAACCTGAGGACCCAGCTATACCTCTCTTGGGCATATACCCAAAAGATGCCCCAACATATAACAAAGACACATGCTCCACTATGTTCATAGCAGCCTTATTTATAATAGCCAGAAGCTGGAAAGAACCCAGATGCCCTTCAACAGAGGAATAGATACAGAAAAAGTGGTACATCTACACAATGGAATACTACTCGCTATCGAAAACAATGACTTTATGAAATTCATAGGCAAATGGATGGAACTGGAAAATATCATACTGAGTGAGGTAACCTAATCACAGAAAAACACACATGGTATAGACTCATTGATAAGTGGCTATTAGCCCAAATGCTCAAATTACCCTAGACACACAGAACACATGATACTCAAGAAGGATGACAAAAATGCAAATGCTTCACCCCTTCTATAAAAGGGGAACAAGAATACACTTGGGAGGGATTAGGGAGGCAAAGTGTAGAACTGAGGCTGAAGGAACACCCATTCGAAGCCTGCCCCACATGTGGCCCATACATATACAGCCACCAAACTAGATAAGATGGATGAAGGAAAGAAGTGCAGGCTGACAGGAACCGGATGTAGATCTCTCCTGAGAGACACAGCCAGAATACAGCAAATACATAGGCGAATGCCAACAGCAAACCACTGAACTGAGACTGGGACCCCCGTTGAAGGATTCAGAAAAGGACTGAAAGAGCTTGAAGGGGCTTGGGACACCATATGAATATCAATGCCAACCAACCAGAGCTTCCAGGGACTAAGCCACTACCCAAAGACTATACATGGACTGACCCTGGGCTCCAACTGCATAGGTAGCAATGAATAGCCTAGTAAGGGCATCAATGGAAGGGGAAGCCCTTGGTCCTGCCAAGACTGAACCCCCAGTAAACAGGATTGTTGGGGGAAGGGCAGTAATGGGGGGAGGATAGGGAGGGGAACACCCATATACAAGGGGAGGGGGAAAGGTTAGGGGGATGTTCGTCTAGAAACCAGGAAAGGGAATAACAATCGAAATGTAAATAAGAAATACCCAATTTAATAAACATGGAGAAAAAAGAAATTAACAGGAAGAATACAATTAGAACCATCTACTACTTTAAAAAAAAGTGGGGGAACTGGAAGATAGGGGCACTGGAGCTGCTGGTCCCCTCTGCCCCAGACACAACGGGAACCTGAAGAGACCAGATCAATAGTTCTCTGCACCCAAATCCTGTGGGAGGGAGAGCTAAACCTTCAGAGAGGCAGACATGCCTGGGAAGCCAGAAGAGATTACACTCTGCCCACATTTCTGACTCCTGAGGAAAACAACTAATGCCATCTGGGACCCCTGTGCACGGGGCTCCCAGAAATGGCGGCGCATGCCCTACTGGTTGCCGCGCTCACGGAGAGCTCATAAGCAACACCCCACCAGCCACCTTGAGCAGCAGGACCACAGGTAAGACCAACTTTTCTGCTCCAAGTGACCTGCCTGGTGAACTCAGGACACAGGCCCACAGGAACAGCTGAAGACCAATAGACAGGAAAAACTGCACGCCTGAAAGCAGAACACTCTGTCCCCATAACTGGCTGAAAGGAAACAGGAAAACAGGTCTACAGCACTCCTGACACACAGGCCTATAGGACAGTCAAGCCACTGTCAGAAATAGCAGAACAAAGAAACACCAGAGATAATCTGATGGTGAGAGGCAAGCACAGGAACCCAAGCAACAGAAACCAAGACTACATGGCATCATTGGAGCCCAATTCTCCCAACAAAGCAAACACGGAATATCCAAACACGGCAGAAAAGCAAGATTTAAATTTAAAATCATATTTGATCATGATGGTAGAGGACTTCAAGAAAGACATGAAGAACTCCCTTAGAGAAACGCAGGAAAACATAAATAAAATAAGTGAATCCTATAGAGAAGAATCACAAAAATTCTTGAAAGAATTCCAGGAAAATACAATCAAACAGTTGAAGGAATTAAAAATGGAAATAGAAGAAATGAAGAAAGAACACAGGGAAACAACCCTGGATATAGAAAACCAAAGGAAGACACAAGGAGCCGTAGGTACAAGCATCACCAACATAATACAAGAGACAGAAGAGAGATTCTCAGGAGAAGAAAATTCCAAAGAAATCATCGACACAACTGTCAAAGATAATATAAAACAGAAAAAGCTACTGGTCCAAAACACACAGGAAATCCAGGACTCAATGAGAAGATCAAACCTAAGGATTATAGGTATAGAAGAGAGTGAAGACTCCCAGCTCAAAGGACCAGTAAATATCTTCAACAAAATCATAGAAGAAAACTTCCCTAAACTAAAGAAAGAGATGCCCATAAACATACAAGAAGCCTACAGAACTCCAAATAGATTGGACCAGAAAAGAAACTCCTCCCATCACATAATAGTCAAAACACCAAATGCACAAAACAAAGAAAGAATATTAAAAGCAGTTAGGGAAAAAGGTCAAGTAATATATAAAGGCAGACCTATCAGAAAAAAATCAGACTTCTTACTAGAGACTATGAAAGCCAGAAGATCCTGGACAGATGTCATACAGAAACTAAGAGAACACAAATGCCAGCGCAGGTTACAATATCCTGCAAAACTCTCAATTAACATAGATGGAGAAGCCAAGTTATTCCATGACAAAACCAAATTTACACAACATCTTTCTACAAATCCAGCGCTACAAAGGAAAATAAATGGTAAAGCCCAAAATAAGGAGGCAAGCTACACCCTAGAAAAAGCAATAAAATAATGTCTTGCAAATAAAACAAAGAGAAGAAAAGCACACAGACATAAACTCACATCCAAATATGATTATAACAGGAAGCAATAATCACTATTCCATAATATCTCGCAACATCAATGGTCTCAACTCCCCAGTAAAAAGACATAGATTAACAAACTAGATATGCGATGAGGACCGTGCACTCTGCTGCCTACAGGAAACACATCTCGGAGAAAAAGACAGACACTGCCTCAGAGTGAAAGACTGGAAAACAAGCAAATGGTCTGAAGAAGCAAGCTGTAGTAGCCATTCTAATATCAAATAAAATCAATTTTCAACTAAAAGTCATCAAAAAACATAAGGAAGGACACTTCATAGTAATCAAAGGAAAAATCCACGAAGATGGAACTCTCAATCCTAAATATCTATGCTCCAAATAAAAGGGAACCTACATACATAAAAGAAACTTTACTAAAGCTCAAAACACACATTGCACCTCACACAATAATAGTAGGAGATTTCAACACTTCACTCTCATCAATGGACAGGTCATGGAAACAGAAATTAAACAAAGACATAGACAGACTATGAGAAGTCATGAACGAAATGGACTTAACAGATATTTATAGAACATTCTATCCTAAAGTAAAAGGATATACATTCTTCTCAGCACCTCATGGTACTTTCTCCAAAATTGACCATATAATTGATCATAAAACAGGCCTCAACAGATACAGAAAGATAGGAATAATACCATGTGTCCTATCAGACCACCACGGCCTAAAGCTGGTCTTCAATAACAATAAGGGAAAAATGCCCACATATACATGGAAGTTGAACAATGCTCTACTCAATGATAACCTGGTCAAGGAAGAAATAAAGAAAGACATTAAAAACTTCTTAGACACTGAACTGAGAACAGGACCCCCGTTGAAGGAATCAGAGAAGGAACTGGAAGAGCTTGAAGGAGCTCGAGACCACATATGTACAGCAATGCCAACCAAACAGAGCTTCCAGGACTAAGCCACTACCCAAAGACTATACATGGACTGACCCTGGACTCTGACCTCATAGGTAGCAATGAATATCCTAGTAAGATCACCAGTGGAAGGGGAAGCCCTGGGTCCTGCTAAGACTGAACCCCCAGTGAACTAGACTGTTGGTGAGAGGGAAGCAAGGGGGGGAGGGTTGGGAGGAACACCCATAAGGAAGGGAGGGGAGGGGATGTTTGCCGGAAACCGGGAAAGGGAATAACACTCGAAATGTATATAAGAAATACTCAAGTTAATAATAATAAAAAAAACTCTTAGAATTTAATGAAAATGAAGGTACAATATACCTAAACTTATGGGATACAATGAAAGCTGTGCTAAAAGGAAAACTCATAGCTCTGAGTGCCTGCAGAAAGAAACAGGAGAGAGCATATGTCAGCAGCTTGACAGCACACCTAAAAGCTCTAGAACAAAAAGAAGCAAATACACCCAGGAGTAATAGAAGGCAGGAAATAATCAAACTCATGGCTGAAATCAAGGAAGTAGAAACAAAAAGGACTACACAAAAAAATCAACAGAACCAAAAGCTGGTTCTTTGAGAAAATCCACGAGATAGATAAACCCTTAGCCAGACTAACCAGAAGACAAAGAGAGTATGCCCAAATTAACAAAATCAGAAAAGAAAAGGGAGACATAACTACAGAATCAGAGGAAATTCAAAAAATCCTCAGATCCTACTAAAAAAACCTATATTCTACTAAACTTGAAAATCTGCAGAAAATGGACAATTTCCTAGACAGATACCAGGTACCGAAGTTAAATCAGGACCAGATAAACCATTTAAACAACTCCATAACTCCTAACGAAATAAAAGCAGTCATTAAAGGTCTCCCAACCAAAAAGAGCCCAGGTCCAGATGTGTTTAGTGCAGAATTCTATCAGACCTTCATAGAAGACCTCATACCAATACTATTCAAACTATTCCACAAAATTGAAACACATGCAGCACTACCAAATTCCTTCTATGAAGCCACAATTCCTCTTATACCTAAACCACACAAAGACCCAACAAAGAAAGAGAACTTCAGACCAGTTTCCCTTATTAATATCGACACAAAAATACTCAATAAAATTCTGGCAAACCGAATCCAAGAGCACATCAAAACAATCATCCACCATGTAGGCTTCATCCCAGGCATGCAGGGATGGTTTATTGTATGGAAAACAATCAACGTGATCCATTATATAAACAAACTGAAAGAACAAAACCACATGATCATTTCATTAGATGCTGAGAAAGCATTTGAAAAAATTCAACACCCCTTCATGATAAAAGTCCTGAAAGAATAGGAATTCAAGGCCTATACCTAAACATAGTAAAAGCCATATACAGCAAACCAGTCTCTAACACTAACCTAAATGGAGAGAAACCTGAAGCAATCCCACTAAAATCAGGGACTAGACAAGGCTGCCCACTCTCCCTACTTATTCAATATAGTTCTTGAAGTTCTAGCCAGAGCAATCAGACAACAAAGGAGATTCAAGGGGATACAGATTGGAAAAGAAGTCAAAATATCACTATTTGCAGATGGTATGATAGTATATTAAATGATCCCAAAAGTTCCACCAGAGAACTACTAAAGCTGATAAACATTTTCAGCAAAGTGGCTGGGTATAAAATTAATTCAAATAAATCAGTAGCCTTCCTCTACACAAAAGAGAAATAAGCAGAGAAAGAAATTAGGGAAACGACACCCTTCATAATTGTCCCAAATAATATAAAGTACCTCGATGTGACTTTAACCAAACATGTAAAAGATCTGTACAATAAGAACTTCAAGCCTCTGAAGAAAGAAATTGAAGAAGACCTCAGAAGATGGAAAGATCTCCCATGCTCATGGATTGGCACGATTAATATAGTAAAAATGGCAATTTTACCAAAAGCAGTCTACAGATTCAATGCAATCTCCATCAAAATACCAATCCAATTCTTCAAAGACTTAGACAGAACAATTTGCAAATTCATCTGGAATAACAAAAAACCCAGGATAGCTAAAACTATCCTCAACAATAAAAGGACTTCTGAGGTGATCACTATCCCTGAGCTCAAGCAATATTACAGAGCAATAGTGATAAAAACAGCATGGTATTGGTACAGAGACAGACAGATAGACCAATGGAATAGAATTGAAGACCCATAAATGAACCCACACACCTATGGGAACTTGATTTTTGACAAAGGAGCCAAAACCATTCAATGGAAAAAAGGTAGCATTTTCAGCAAATGGTGCTGGTTCAACTGGAGGTCAGCATGTAGAAGAATGCAGATTGATCCATTCTTATCACCCTGTACAAAGCTTAAGTCCGAGTGGATCAAGGACCTCCAAATCAAACCAGATATACTCAAACTAATAGAAGAAAAAGTGGGGAAGCATCTCGAACACATGGGCACTGGAGAAAATTTCCTGAACAAAACACCAATGGCTTATACTCTAAGATCAAGAATCGACAAATGGGATCTCATAAAACTGCAAAGCTTCTGTAAGGCAAAGGACACTGTGGTTAGGACAAACTGGCAACCAACAGATTGGGAAAAGATCTTTACCAATCCTACAACAGATAGAGGCCTTATATCCAAAATATACAAAGAACTCAAGAAGTTAGACCGCAGGGAGACAAATAACCCTATTAAAAATGGGTTCAGAAGAAAACAAAGAATTCACAGCTGAGGAATGCTGAATGGCTGAGAAACACCTAAAGAAATGTTCAACATCTTTAGTCATAATGGAAATGCAAATCAAAACAACCCTGAGATTTCACCTCACACCAATCAGAATGGCTAAGATCAAAAACTCAGTTGACAGCAAATGCTGGTGAGGATGTGGAGAAAGAGGAACACTCCTCTATTGTTGGTGGGATTGCAGAGTGGTACAACCATTCTGGAAATCATTCTGAGTTTCCTCAGAAAATTGGACACTGAACTACCTGAGGACCCAGCTATACCTCTCTTGGGCATATAACCCAAAAGATGCCCCAACATATAACAAAGACACATGCTCCACTATGCTCATAGCAGCCTTATTTCCAGCCAGAAGATGGAAAGTCCCCAGATGCCCTTCAACACAGGAATGGATACAGAAAATGTGGTACATCTACATAATGGAATATTACTCAGCTATCAAAAACAATGACTTTATGAAATTCATAGGCAAATGGAGGGATCTGGAAAATATCATCCTGAGTGAGGTAACCCAATCTCAGAAAAACACACATGGCATGCACTCATTGATAAGTGGCTATTAGCCCAAATGTTTGAATTGCCCTAGGTGCACAGAATACATGAAACTCAAGACGGATGATCAAAATGCGAATGCTTCACTCCTTCTTTAAAAGGGGAACAAGCATACCCTTGGCAGGGAATAGGGAGGCAAAGATTAAAACAGAGGCAGAAGGAACACCCATTCAGAGCCTGCCCCACATGTGGCCCATACATATACAGCCACCCAATTAGACAAGATGGATGAAGCAAAGAAGTGCAGGCCGACAGGAACCGGATGTAGATCTCTCCTGAGAGACACAGCCAGAATACAGCAAATACATAGGCGAATGCCAACAGCAAACCACTGACCTGAGAACGGGACCCCCGTTGAAGGAATCAGAGAAAGGCCTGGAAGAGCTTGAAGGGGCTGGAGACCCCATATGAACAACAATGCCAACCAACCAGAGCTTCCAGGGACTAAGCCACTACCCAAAGACTATACATGAACTGACCCTGGGCTCCAACTGCATAGGCAGCAATGAATAGCCTAGTATGAGCACCAGTGGAACGGGAAGCCCTTGGTCCTGCTAAGACTGAACCCCCAGTGAACATGATTGTTGGGGGGAGGGCGGTAATGGGGCAAGGATGGGGAGGGGAACACCCATATAGAAGGGTAGGGGGAGGTGTTAGGGGGATGTTGGCCTGGAAACCAGGAAAGGGAATAACAATCGAAATGTAAATAGGAAATACTAATTAATTAAAAAAAAGAAATACTCAAGTTAATAAAGATAAAAAAAATGTGTCAACATTTGCTCCCCCTCACCCATTTTATCAGAATGATTGTCCCATCATTTTAAGGAAATGTTAAATATCATCAATATGCAATACACATATATCTGTAGAGTTTATCACAATGAAGTCAATTTCAACAAGAAACAGTTATTAGAATCATGTAATCCTGGATTCCTGAAATGGTCTGAATACTAAACACAAAAGTAGTTTACAATTTCAAATAGCTGTCAACATCAAAAAATGATTAATTAATGGGCTATATAGAAATTGACCATTTGAAATTGACAAGCTTCATCTGAACTATTATAGTATTCTTCCGAAAAGCCTAAGTTCTCTGATAATCAAGCCCATTAAAAAGCCACTTTGTAATGCTGATTTTACACAGAGAAACCTACATGCTGCATTGATTCCATTCTTATGAGCTGAAGGGAAGTGGCTAAAACACTGTTTTACACAGTGATGACGAACAATGTATTTATGAAATCCCTCTGTCAGTATCTCCAAACAAGTGGACCTCTTTCATAGTTTTTCCCTCTTAAACTCACTGCTTTGCAGGGACTTTGCTCTGAGGAAATGTACAAGATGCACGAGGAAGAGAGGATCAAAATGGCCCAAATTGCTGCTGACTCAGAGGTGTTTTTAAAGTCTCAACAAATAATGTCTAACTGCATGTTAAATGGTTAACGCCCTTCCCTTATGGTTTGGCAATCCTATACTTATCTATAGTTCTACCACAGTGAAATTACAGGTTCCTATAAAAGGACATTAACGGTAATAATATACTTTATGGTGATATTTATTTGTAGACCTCTTAAACAAGTTTTAACATTTAGGAATTATTATCACAGTAAGTCCAACTTCCATAAAGAAAACAAAAAGCCTTGACTTCCCCTGTGTATCAGTGTATACTGAGTACTATTTCATTGCTACATCAAACAACATGTTGATGAAGTTATTTTAAGATAATTATATCTTCCTCTGCTCTGAGGAGCAATGGATTGACTATTAAAAGTATACTGTGTATTAACGTGCTATAAAACCTTGGAAGAGATTTTAATAATTGTGATATCAACTAAAATAAATTTCACTGTATAGGGATATTTATTACACATACACACCCATATATACTACATACACAAAATGACAATTTCATCATGTTGTGTACAAGTGGTACTTTTAGAACTGTGCATTAAACTAAACAAAATTAACGAAAACCTAACATAAATCCCAAGTTGAAAATTCTAAGCTTTGTAATATTCAAACATGATCAGTGAAAAATAAACAGGAGTCCTAAGGGACTGGTACAGAGCTAACATTGGGCAGTGCTTGCCCACTGTTGAAACAGAGGGTCTCCATCCTAGATGTGGATTCTTCCAATTCTATCGAAGAAAAGCCAAATGATAGCATGGAACTCTGGAGCTGTAGCCACTGGATGGCATCCATCAACTAAACGGACAGCTATCCTGAGTTTTCTAAATACCATATCCTCAGTATATCAAAAGTGGCCTTTGGATTTGGATAACCTAAGTCTTAGCAAACGTAAGATAGTGTCTGTGCATGGATCAAAAAGAGAATGGAAATGTTGCTACCTAATTTGTTGGAACTGTTTATAGCTCAGTCAGTAAAGTAACATGCTTCCCAAGTATGAAAAGCTGAGTTCAATCCCAAGCACCCATATGAGAAGGTGGGCAAGGTGACGACACATGATTACAATCTCAGTGCTGCCAAGGCAAAGACAGTAACACTCCTTGGGTTCGCTGACAAGTTTGTCTAACAACTGGTGAAATTCAGGCCAATGAGAGACCTGTCTCAAAGGAGATGATGGCTCTTCTGAGGATGATATCTTATACTGCACTCTGTGGGCATATAAGCAAGCATGTGCATGTGCATGTGCATGTTCATGTGTGTATGCACACATGCATATGCTAACAGGTACACAACAGGCATGATCTTTTTCTTAAAGCTATATGAAAATGCAAAGTTTCCAGAGCCCACTGCCCTGGACACTAAGCACACTGCCTAGTCCAGTGGAGAAAAGGTTTTCACCCTTTGAAAAGTATAGTCCAGAAGGAAGTTTATAATCACTGACTGGTACTTAGCTAAATGTCAGCTCCTATAAATAGGAGGAACTAAACTCTTAAAAACACACCTATTCTTAAAGCAACTGATTATGAAATCATTTGGAGAACAGAAATGAGTATGTTCTTAACAAATTTCACAGCCATTATAATACATTTCCTTTCCAAATCTGCCTAAGAACATTTGTAAAGCACACTAAAATGTATTAGGTAGATTATAAAAACGGGAAATTTTTGAAACACTTTGATAAGTGAAAAATTTTGAAGTTTCTTAATACTTAGTGGGGGAAACACACAAGAGATATTCATTCTTCAGAAAACTTGCCTTTTCAGGCAGATTGACATTTAAGTTCCTCAATAAGCTCTCATGAAAGTCTAAAATTTATGTCAACTGACAATCTGATATTGTAAGTAGTAAGAAATTAGATCCAGGCTGATAAGCTAAATTTATAGATGAAGTAAGGAAAGGCACCACAAATATCCACTCTAAAGAGTAAAGAAAGACCTTCTCTCCCATCCACTGGGAGGAGCTCTCCTGTAGAAGCACTTGCCTCCCCTCAGTCCTGAGCTCTAGACCTGCAGAAAAAGGACTGAAGGCTGAGCCTTGCCTCCTACCCACACCACAGAGCACATTTAGAACATATTCCACATTTATGATACTTCAATGTGCTGATTCACTGGGGGGTGGGGTTGAGCCAGCTAAGGACCCATGAGAGAGCTGTTCTTTTCATTCATTCACACTACATGACAGAGTACAAGAAGCTCCACAGAGTACCTCATATACAAAGTGCTTAATAGTTGCCTAGGTCTTCCAACTTCGATTCTAATTTTTTTTTGGTAGGATAAGAGAACAATCTCCTAAGTATCAATTGAATATAGCGTCAGTGGCTAGAACCCTAGTCTCATATCCCCAGAGTAACTGAATTTTCAAATGCATTGCTTACAGTATTTCTTTCTAAAGTTAGGTATTTTAACTGACTTGCTCATTCTTAAAGAAGAATACTGTAACTGTACTAAGCATGTTAGTCTTACTCAATATTATAACAGCAAAAGTAAGTATAATATAATTCCTTGATTTTTAAAAACCTGAGTCAATAAACGTTTTCCAAACACCTATTATATACAGGCGCGCCACCTGCAGACAAACTTTTCTGGGAGAAAACAATGGACCAATCTTAATGTTTTATTAAGTACATTTATGATGTATAACTGTTTTCAGGAAATTAAAAAAAAAATCTATTGCTCTGTTGCATATTTGGCTGTTGCAAGTCTGATTCACAGTTGCAAATATATTTTGTTCTCTGTTCAATCAGTTTTATTTCATTCTACAAAATACATAGTTCCTTTAAAGCAATGAATGACAACACACCTTTAAAGCAAAACAAAACTCAACAGAAATCTCTTCCTGTTTTCCCAAAGTCTGCCCGTATTTATTCCCTTCTCTGGCATGGGCACACGTGTCCCTGAAAGATCCTCTGGGCACCCTCTCACCTGAAGAAGAGTTTGGAGATAAAGCTGGCTTTCTCCAGAGGCGACTTCTGCATGATGTCTCCGTGGTGCACTAAGGTCTGTTTCCGGACAGGTTCAGGTTGAACTCGACTTCTGGATATCCAGGACCCGTTCAATGCTTTTGGCTCTTCCCTTTTACTAAGACCTGAGGTGATGTCATTTGCTTCCAATTCCCCCCACCCACTCCGGTCCCACACACCTCCCCTTCCTCAGCCTTCTTCCCCCGCCTCCGCAGCCCAGGTTAAAGTCAGCACTGCCTAGCCCAGCCTCACAGTCACTGCTCTCCACGCCCCGCGTCCGCCCCGGGCCAGCGCTCCTTCCTCCAGCGCGCCCGCGCCTCCCGGCCGGCGCCTCCTTTACCCTGGCCTTTATTATCCGCGCCCGCCCTCCAGCGCCCCCCTCGTGCCTACCTTTAGATGGCGGCCCCAGCAGTGGCTCAGACAGCGGGCCCGGGTAAACCATGGCCAATCTGCGGGACTTAGAATCCTTCTTACTTAGGAATAAAGACCAGTCACTGATTCCCTTAGCTTCCTGGAACCTTTCTCTTCCTTCTCCTTCTCCTTCTCTCTCCTCTCCCTCCTCCTCCTCCTTCCCCTCTCCTCCTCCTCTTTCTCCTCCTTCACTTTTTTCTCTATCTCTTTCTCTCTCTCCTTCTCTTTGTCCTCCTTGATCTCTTTGTCCTCTTCCTCCCTCTTCTCTTCCCACTGCTCCCCTATCTTCCTCTCTTTCTCCTTCCTCCTCTCTTTCTCCTCCTTCCTCTCTTTCTCTTCCTTCTCCAACTGCATCTCTCCCTTCACTTTGCTCTCCTTTTTCTTCTCTTTCTTCCTCCTTTCTTCCCCCTCCTCCTCCAGTTAACTTTTCCAGATCAATTTTGGAAAGGAGAGGGAAATGTGGCTCTTTGGTATCAAAGAGCACTCAAGAAGCTGCAAAGTTCCACCTCAGTAAGCCCTTCAAGAGCTGGACGAGACCTAAGCTCTGTTGACTGAAGGCTCTAGGGTAGACAAAGTGGCACAAACACCTAGGAGGTGACATGCACATATGTCACAATTCCCTGATATGTCACAATTACAGCAAAAGTCCTACCAAGGAAAGGGAAGCCACTACTTTCCCGTATGAGCTACATGTGTGTCATACATATATGTCACAATGCCCTGATATATCATAACTTGACATATCAAAGTCCTCAAGGACAAAGGGAGCTACTCCTTTACCACTTCTCACTCAGGACCTGCTCAGTGTGGTGTGGTACTTCACCTTCAGAAGGCTTTTGTGTGTGTGCTAGAGAATGACAAGAGGAGTCTAAACTAAATGACCCTCCTCTCATTTCCCCCTAGATCTGCTAAGCAAAATATCTCGACTAAGACACTGAAAGGGACTCTGAGTCACTGAAGCAAAGGTGTCCTATTCACCTCAGTTCTCTGAGAGACAGTTCCCCAGGCTGTGGGCCTTCCTTCCCAGCTTTTGGTGTGAGAAATGTGTGTCTAACACAAAACCCTGCTGGGCTATAAAGAGACAATACTTAAATAACTAAGCCCTGTTGTGCCAAAGCAAGTGTAAATAGAGTTTTTTTTCCTTTCATTGAAAATCGAACGTTCTTTTTATGCAGGCTGAGGCAGCACACATCTGTAACCCCAGAATTCAGCACTCAGGAGTCATAGGCAAGCAGAAGATCTCTGAGTTCAAGGCCAGTATGGTCTACAGAGCAAATTCCAGGACAGCCATGGCTACACAGAGAAACTCTGTCTTGAAAAACCAAAACCAAACAAACACAAAAAGAAAACAATTTTTTTCTCACACACTATATCCTGATTACTGTTTTTCCTCCCTCTACCCCTCCCAGTTCCTTCCCTCCTCCAGTTTCATCTGGATCATTCCCTTTCTGTCCATCATTAGGAAACAAACAGGCTTTTAGAGGACAACAATAAAATAAATAAGGTTAAGAAAACGTATTAGACTTAGACAAAACAAACAGAAAGGGGCCCTATAAGGGGCATAAGAAAGAGACCAACTTGTTCAAACACTCAGGAATCCCACAAATACACTGAACTGGAAGCCATGATATACATACAGAGTATTTGGTGCAATCCCTCAACGGCCCCATGCTAGTTTCCTCAGTGTCTGTGAGTTCACATGACCTTGGGCATGTTGACTCAGAGGGCCTTGTTTGCATGGTTTTCTACCTTCTCTGGTCTATCCTTTTCTGCCCTCACTGCGGGGTTCCTAATCCCTGAAGGGAAGGGTTTGATGGGGCTATCCCACTAGGGCTGTTTGTTCCAAGGTTAGAGTTTGAGGGTTTTGAGGCCTGATTCTTGCCTCCCCACTATAAAAGCAAGGGAATTTACTTATAAATTATCTGATTTTTAATTTGTGGACATCCAACTACAACACAAGTAAAACGTGTATTTCATAATACTTCTAAGACAAGAAAATAAATTTAAATTAATGAATGATGTGGTCAAGAGGCCTACTTCCTGTATCTATACTAGCTTTTGTCCTTATCATGAAATAGTTGTAAAGACATTTAATTTAACAGCCAAACTTGATTTAAAAATAAAAAAATAGCAAAAAAGATAAAGTTCTTACAGATAGAAACTGCAGGAAGGCTTCTATGCCTTCTAACCTGTCACTGTCAAGTGCTCTCCTTGCATTTTCCTCTCTCCATTATGACAAGAGAACTTGAAACTTGGTTCTCACTATTGACTTTTCCCATCCCTTTGACTGAACTTGATTTATCCTTCCCCACCCTCACCTGTTGTTTGTAAATGCTAGTGTGACCATCACAGATGATGCAGTTTCTGAAATGAATTTGTTATCAGTTCTTCCTTGTTTTTACCATCACATGACACTAAATGAAGAATTAAGTTTCAGAGATCATCAAAGCTGGCCAAACTGCATGACTCCAGGATATCTCAAGCTGCTTCCTCTTGAAAGGACAAGTGAAAAGTTATGAGTCCTTGCAGTTTCCAGGGACCTTCATCCAACAACCATGTTCATATATACTATTATGCCTATTTTGCCATTTCCAGGTAATGAAGCATTGGAGTAAATATTGTTGGTAAATATTAGTGGATTCAAATTCAGATGTGATCCCAAACCTTCAGTCTCATCAGTGTGAAACATTAAGCAAATCTCCCACCATTTATTCCTGTTCTGCCACCACACCTTTCTCCTCACATTAGTTTCATGAAGTCAAAACTTACACAGCTGTTCAATAAGATAGGAAAGCAGAAATCTACTGACCAAAAGGCCATGAGAGTTATATATCTTGAATAAATGTTATGTAAGTGGCATAATCCATTCTAGAGTACGTATACATGAGCATAGGCAGGCCCTAGACTTTTATCGTAAGGCATCACAGTCCAAACTTGTTTGGGCAGAAGATTTCAGCAAAGCAGACAAGTCTAAGTGAAATAAAGATATGATATACATAATTTGTATCTAAGTACATGCCTGATACAAATGTGAAAATATATCAGAAAATACATGCAGATATAGGTAAGATTGTGACTGAAGTTCTAAATGAGAATCTCAAAGGAAATCAACAGATCAGGATGAACATAAAAGGTGATACTAAGATATGATGATTTTTCTCTTCAAGATACTCAAATACTAATCATATCATCATATACCACTACAATAGCTTACATTCATTAGATATTTATCATATGTCATGAGTAAATTACAGTGTGAGATTTGGCTCTTAGGACATGTTCATGTACAGGTAACTAATACCCCATTCTGCAGAGGAAGAACCTGAAAAATAATGGTTGATTAATTTCCAAGTTAAGTTGCTTGGCTGATTGATAACACCACAGTGGCTTGGTGTGGACAGAGCATGGCATGGCTTGTCCCACATCCTCAGTCCTAGCCTCAGTGTGGTCAGTCAGTAATAATGAGAGAGCGAAATGGAAGGTGAAGCTAAGCAGCCTTTGTCTGCCCTGGGCCTTGATGACTGCACATCCATCTGCAGGACTGACTGGTGTAGGAAGAGCTGTGCTTTAGTACAGATGAGTAATACTCACTCTCGTGGCATACTTTTAAGATACACTGAGAGGACTGCAAGAGGAAGAGAGGAAGGGTTGATGAAAAGAAAGAAAGGAGGAAGAGGACAAAAGGAACCCATGTCTATTTGGCACCACTACAGTGTGTGTGGCAGCCATGTGCCAGGTGCTCTCCACAAATGCCCTTAGCAGTGTAAGCTTTCTGTCTATGCTTCTCTACTCGCTAGAAAATTGTCCACGTTTTCCCCTTAGAGATCATAAGAGTGTGCTTACACTACATCCAACTCTATCCATCACATCCAACTTAGAGGATATCCGAATCTTTCCTGAGGGAGCTTTATCATAAATGGGTAGCAATCATGGATGCACTGAAATGTAGAAAGTAGAAGGATGAGAAAGTTCTTTCAAGGAAGACAAGGCTCCCTAAAGAGAGAAGGCAGACCTCATTAGCCTCACATACACAGGATGGCTATGCTTAAAAACTTACCAAGGGTAGGAGGTAGGGGCAGTCTCAGCTCCTTCACACCTTGCCTCAAGGATCCCTCAGTGTGAAAACATCGTTGCAGACTTACAAAGCTGCTGCTTGGCCAGAGCGGATGCCCTGTTACAGAGCCAAGGCCAGTAGGGCATCCTCTACTTCCAACATCACATTTGGTCTGACAAATGTGTTTATAAACACTCATGAAAACACACACATACACACACACACACAGAGACACACACACACACACACACACACACACACACACACACACACACACAATCTGATATTCATATAGAACTTCTACAGAAATGGATACAAAAATAATGTCTTCTGGGGTATGTGTTTGTTTCTTTTTAACTCATTTTAAGTTAATGCAGCAAGAACAACCAAGCAATCATTCTGTTTTGTAGTTACTGATCTAATAGATGAAATGACATCCTAAAGAGGGAATCTGAAGCTACTCAAGTATGAGTAGCTGCTGTTAAGCTTTCAGAAAATAGGAGCCTGATAGTATGGCTCATATACAGAATACGGTAATATTTCCATCGAGACAGAGAATTTACTCAGAGTTTTCCATTTTTCTCTAGAAACTGTACTAGAGTATATAAAAGTCATTTGAGTTTTAAGGCAACAAAAGCTAAGTTTGAAACCCAAACCTGGTACCACCAAACACTAAGCTGTGTGACTTTAGATAAGTCTCCTTTCTTTGTTTTTGGAGACAGACTTTCTCTGTGTAGCCCTGGCTGTCCTGGAACTCACAAAGGCCTCTGCCTCCCAAGTGCTAGGATTAAAGGCCTGCACCTCTTATGTAAAGTTTCTCTTCCCTCAGAATTAGATTAATTACTCCCACCAAATAGTGTATTTATTTGGTGGATTAGGAGAGAAATGTCTCTATTTCTGTGCCATTGCAATGCAGTTTAATTATTCTTTGATGTGATGCTGATCTGTGTATTATAACAGGATGTTTACTAGTATCTCAAACCTCTATCCAAAGCTGTTACTAGAATCAATCTGTAGTACCCAAGCTGTGACAAACATAATCTCAAAACATTACCAGATATATGAGGGGAATGGGCTGAAAATAGGCCCTTAGTTGAGATGAAATACATTAAATATGATACATGGATATAAAGGATTTATAACATTATAAGCATCCAAGAAATGCTCCAAATTACATTTATGTACAATGGTTATGCATCAGAAACTCAGGTTAACTTGCAAAACAAAATACTACAGACTGCGGAGTCTTCTGAAGGCTGTCAGAGTTCTCAGGAACTTTGGTTTCCTGCTCCTTTTGATGTTATTTGGCTGGATAAAACTGGCAGGAAAATGAGAAATCAAATACTCTTACAAGGCTAAGATAATTTTGATTTACATGCAAAGCTGCATTTTATAGACATGCTTTTGACCTCTGCACACTGAAGACTTTTTCTAGTTTTGTTTCCTGGTTCCTCTGATTTTCAGCTCATCTACAATAGTATAGTTGTAACAACTGGGACCAGATGGGATTTGGCACCCTGATGGGTCTTCTGAATATTAAAGGTAGTTCCTTAGAAAGTCTAAAAGATCCTCCAGTATGCAAAACAGAAATGTTATTAATGTTACTAATAAGCTGGAACAATTACAAAGACTATACTGAACATAGCTTAGTCATGAAGACAGAAGCTAATGAATCTTCTGGGGTTTCCTAAAGTTTTGATCCTGAAATGTTCTATTATTTATATTCATTCTATTCTTATTTTCCCACTGAGGCTTTTCTACAAACAAGAGAATTCTTAATATCAAGTTAAATTTGCATTCGTGGTGTCATGCTAAAAGCCAGATGTTACCTACAGAGTTATAACAGTAGTTTAATAAATTTGAATTCTATGGGGAAAAATGATAAAACTTTGCCCATAAAGTCTGTGGAATTTCTGTGTTACATTTAACTAGTTAGTGAAGCACAGTGACCACAAAAGTAGATGATTCATTTATTTCTACCTTCTTCTGTAAGTGGATGGTTTATAATAAAGCAGGTAACATGGTGATTTTAAGATGCAGATGATGAACATAGATTGATGGAAATATTACTGCACATGGGTACAATGATCCTTAAAGTGAGTACAATGATCCTTAAAGTCCTAGTTTATCAAAGTCCAGTACAATTTATGATCCTCAGTCTAATGTCTAGAAGACAATATGCATTTAACTAGACAAAGAAACACTGCCCCCACAACTCAGTTATGAAAGAGCTTGGACTCAGAAATGTACAGTTAACAGTCACTGTCATTATGGTCAACAAATCCAACTAACTTTTTTAAATTTCACCTTATGTTAATTTTTGTACTCATTTATGATTTTGAAAGGGAAGGGTGTGAAGGACAGAATGTAAGGTTGATTACCCATTAGTATTTGTTTTTGTCTGTAAGGCTAAAATTTAAGAATTCATGGTTTTATATTCTCTGTCTTGGTTTAGTTATTCTGCACAGATAATCTAAAAGATATTGCTATTTCAGGGCTCTGTGATGGTTATTTATTGATCTCCATGTTCGTTGCAATTGGTGCAACTATGGTGACTAATCCAAATGGTCAAAAGGACAAGCCACTCCTGCTCAGAGACTAGGGCTTCTTTGCATTGTGGGAGCTGACAGCGACTGGGGTTTCTTCTTGCTCGTACAGCTGTTACCAAACAGCAAGCCTGACAAAGGGTAGCAGGCATTTGGAGTTTATATGCCAAAACTTGTATTTAAAGACACTTGAATGTTTATATTCCTTCTGGAAGTATAATAAAGCTAATGAAGTAAAATCAAATAGACAAATTTAAATCATTCTTCATCTAAACAGACTTGACCACTGCAAAGTTTTACCTTCAAATACAGATTCAGTTATTAGTGAATAAAAACTAGCTTAACTTGATACCATCTTTGTAAGAAAGTACTATAGGATGCATATATCTTTTGCTATATAAATGTCATTATATGTCTCAGGAAAAACTGTAAAATTAGTGTGTTCCAGTAACAAAAATATATCAGTTTTCAAATAAATAAATTTAGGTGCAAAAGGTGACCACTACATAAATTCAAGAGAGATCATCGGAATTTGACTAATCCTGATAGTGTGCTCATAGGTGACGGTGTAAGCACTGTGCTCTGCATACAGCTAGACCAGGGAGAACAGTCTTGATTAGCTGAGGAGCTGCATTGGACACCTTGTTCTCCTGCTTTTCTAAGTGAGTTAAAACAGGACAGATCACACATGGAGTGTTTCTTTTCTTTTTCTTTGGACTTCATTGAATGGATCCAGTTAGTCCATGGATGGAAATGGGGATGGAACCCAGGATGAAACAGTGTATAAGGTAATCCTGGCTGAAACTAATAATGGGAATGAGAGAGCCTTCTGAGGCCTTTATAGGAGTCTGTTCCAATAAGACAACAGTGGATCTAAGAGGGCCTGTTTTGTTCACTGACGTTTTCATATATTTATATGATGCATTTTTGCTATCCTCTCATCTTCTTCCCACTCCAAAGCTCTTCTCAACAAGCCCAAGAACTATTTTCATCAGACAAAATGTTACTGAGACAGAAGCCAACAGCAGAAATTGCCTAGAATGCTCAGGCTCTGCTTACACTCCTCTGATGTATAGAAATGAGAATATGCCGTTGTAACAAGTAAATCCTAGTCCTGAGCAGGTGAGTGGAGGACAAACATGAAAGGGTACCTCTGGATCTCTCGGACACCTCAATATTCAAAATGAATTGATCCTATGACCTTATTTGAACTCTAAGAAGTGAAAGATACGTTCCATACATAGGTAGGTAGGTAGGTAGGTAGGTAGGTAGGTAGGTAGGTAGGTAGGTAGGTAGGTAAGTAGGTAATCCTGGCTGAAACTAATAATGGGAATGAAAGAGCCTTCTGAGGCCTTTATAGGAGTCTGTTCCAATAAGATAGGTAGGTAGGTAGGTAGGTAGGTAGGTAGGTAGGTAGGTAAGTAGGTAGGTAGATATAGGTAGGCAGAGATAGTACATACATATGCACATACACATACATACACATTCCCAAAATCTATGGTAATCCTAAATTTCCCCCTATTTATCCACACCTCCAGGACTGCATGCTTACCCTGCTTGTGGGTTAGTTTCAAAATTAAGATCTTCTCTAGAGCCATTAGATATTGTCACAAAAAATACCCTGCTGGGAGTAAGAAAATATTTCTCTCAGATAACTTTGAACCATTTACATAACTACATTCTTTCACACTAGCAATAATTCATTATGGGTTATTCTTTTTTTTAAAGTGTGTATAATATCAATTGCATTTCATTTTACTTATTAAAAATATTAATTGTAAGTGTAAAACAGAAACAAACAAGAAAAAAAAACCTCCAGAAGCTTCAAGAATGGGAAATATCAAAATCCTGTTTCTCTGAAAAGATCCTGGATATTCCTCACTCATATCAAAAGCAGACTGAGGAATGTGAAGAGCTATACCAGGTTCTGGAACTTATGTCATCGCGCAGCCCTGCCCTCCTCAAAGCAAAGCAGGAATTCCACCCCACCATCCCTCATGTCAGGTGAACTGCATGCCCTCAACTCTAATGGGGAACAGAAACCTTGAACCTTTTTGCACCTGCCTTCTGCTCAGCACTGTGGGAACCCAGATCCTGACAGCTCCCTGGAGGAGAGCCAGAGCCACGGTGGAACATCCAGTCCCGCGTTGCAGGCTCATCGCCAGCCATAGAGCTAGCCACAGCTGCGATTGCACTGCTGTGTTTTCAAGGCCTCATTTGGCCACTACTCTTGCCGGCTTTAGAATTCTTCTTGTTGATGATTTATCAAATAATAAAACAAATCACTAAAGGAAGTTAACTGTCAAGCCAAACTGGAAAGCAGAAAGGGGGCATACTTTATTATTATACTTTTACCATGGTTGCTGTCAAGAAAATAACAATGAAAAATCTGATGAAGGATCAATAGCATCTGCAAAAACTAAGAACTTTGCTCATTCACCTCAGTGTGCTCTCATACAAATCCAAACACAGTCAGTGCTTAGGACAACCATAATGATCTCGATACAGTGCTTTCTGGAATGTTTATTGTATTCACTCAGTACATGTAAAATACTCTTTTCTTTAGCTATGCAAGTAGCAAGCATTAGATCATCACTTTTCTAAAATATAGTATCTTTACTTTATGGTTAGTTTAGGAAACATAGTGAAATCCTATCTCAATAAATATATACAGGAGTCTGCAGAGATGGCTTAGTGGTTAGGAGCAGTTGGTACTCTACTAGAAGACTTAGATTTGAGCCACAGTGTACACACATAGTAGTTCACACCACTGTGTAACTGCAGATTCAGGGCATGAGATGCCCTCTTCTGGCATCTACAAGCTGCAGTTGTACACAAAGGCCAACATTCATATACCTAAAATTCTCTCTCTCTCTCTCTCTCTCTATATATATATATATATATATATAGAGAGAGAGAGAGAGAGAGAGAGAGAGAGATAGATATAATTAAATATATTAAACATACATACACACATATATATATATAATTTTAGATAAATGAGTGTTGTGAATTTGGTGTTTCCTCAGTTGCTCACATAAGGGAATCAAGACTTTATATTACTAAAGATTGTAATGAGAAATGAGTTGATCTAAAAATTAAAATCTTAACAGAATGACATAGGTAGGTAGTCAGTAGTGTACATTTGTATTCCAACTTTGACATTTTCTAATGAGTCGGTGGTTGCTGAGCTGAGTCTCTTATGGTTATTTTTACATGGAAAAAGAAAAGTGAGATGGGTACTGTGTACTTCTTTAGGACTTTTAAAAAAGCATACCTTTCCAACAAGTTTTTATTTGCTTACTTTAAAAATAAAGGAAAATTAAACTCAACGACAAGAAAACCCAATTTAAAAAATACATGGACACTCCAGCAATGAAGATGCATGTAAAATATAAGCCTATGGAAAGTTATGTACCATCTTTGCCTTCATGAACTTACAAATTAAAGTAACAATTGCATACTATTAGGCTGAAATTTTAAACATAGTAACAAATGCCAGGGAGGTTAGAATATAATGTTATTGATAAAACTAAATATGGTCCTACTATATAACCCAATAGTCCATGCTCCTAAGTATTTCTGTTTATTTCTTTTTCTCAATAATTATTTCTATAGCAAAAGTGGCCATAGGGAGTAGTTAGGCATGAACTGTGTAAGTCATTTAATTGACTTCAAACTGAATTATTCTGTGACCCTGAAAAATCTCTCTCTCCCCAGTGGGAAGTGAACAGTACAAACACCCACATAACAGAATAGCCTGCAGTTATTCAAAATTTAGTCTTTACTAAAACACTGGACTGACAGAACAGAACTGAGTTGCACTGTGATAAATGAGGTTGGCTGCAAAGTAGTGAGACATATGTCCACTCTCACTGTATTGTACACTCTAGAAACACTGAATTAAAATAAAGTTGCAACCTTTACTTGTTTTCTTTTCGAGAAAAATACTTCACCTAATTGGGTTCTTCTCTTATACTTTTCCTTCTGTTCTCCACTCCCATCCTTCAGACACCAGTCTGCCATTACTTTCACCTTTAAATGTTGACACGAGATTGCAGCAAACTAACAGAGAAGTATCATATTCCACTTACAAAAATAGCTTGCCTTGTACAGTAAAGGTTTTTTTCTTTATTAACTTGAGTATTTCTTATTTACATTTCGATTGTTATTCCCTTTCCCGGTTTCTGGGCCAAAATCCCCCTAGTCCCCCCCTCCCGTTCTTTATGGGTGTTCCCCTCCCCATCCTCACCCCATTACCGCCCTCCCCAAAAATCAGGTTCACTGGGGGTTCAGTCTTGGCAGGACCAAGGGATTCCCCTTCCACTGGTGCTCTTTCTAGGCTATTCATTGCTACCTATGAGGTTGGAGCCCAAGGTCAGTCCACTAATATTCTTTGGGTAGTGGCTTAGTCCCTGGAAGCTCTGGTTGCTTGGCATTGTTGTACATATGGGGTCTCAAGCCCCTTCAAGCTCTTCCAGGCCTTTCTCTGATTCCTTCAACGTGGATCCCGTTCTCAGTTCAGTGGATTGCTGTTGGCATTCGCATATGTATTTGCTGTATTGTGGCTGTGTCTCTCAGGAGAGATCTACATCCGGCTCCTGTCAGCCTGCACTTCTTTGCTTCATCCATCTTGTCTAATTGGGTAGCTGTATATGTATGGGCCACATGTGGGGCAGGCTCTGAATGGGTGTTCCTTCTGCCTCTGTTTTAATCTTTGCCTCCCTATTCCCTGCCAAGGGTATGCTTGTTCCCCTTTTAAAGAAGGAGTGAAGCATTCGCATTTTGATCATCCGTCTTGAGTTTCATGTATTCTGTGCACCTAGGGCAATTCAAACATTTGGGCTAATAGCCACTTATCAATGAGTACATACCATGTGTGTTTTTCTGACATTGGGTTACCTCACTCAGGATGATATTTTCCAGATCCCTCCATTTGCCTATGAATTTCATAACGTCCTTGTTTTTGAATAGCTGAGTAATATTCCATTATGTAGATGTACCACATTTTCTGTATCCATTCCTGTGTTGAAGGGCATCTGGGGTCTTTCCAGCTTCTGGCTATTATAAATAAGGCTGCTATGAGCATAGTGGAGCATGTGTCTTTGTTATATGTTGGGGCATCTTTTGAGTTATATGCCCAAGAGAGGTATAGCTGGGTCCTCAGGTAGTTCAATGTCCAATTTTCTGAGGAAACTCAGAATGATTTCCAGAATGGTTGTACCACTCTGCAATCCCACCAACAATAGAGGAGTGTTCCTCTTTCTCCACATCCTCACCAGCATTTGCTGTCAACTGAGTTTTTGAACTTAGCCATTCTCACTGGTGTGAGGTGAAATCTCAGGGTTGTTTTGATTTGCATTTCCATTATGACTAAAGATGTTGAACATTTCTTTAGGTGTTTCTCAGCCATTAGGCATTCCTCAGCTGTGAATTCTTTGTTTACCTCTGAACTCCTTTTTTTAATAGGGTTATTGGTCTCCCTGTGGTCTAACTTCTTGAGTTCTTTGTATATTTTGGATATAAGTCTTCTATCTGTTGTAGGATTGATAAAGATCTTTTCCCAATCTGTTGGTTGCCATTTTGTCCTAACCACAGGGTCTTTTGCCTTACAGAAGCTTTGCAGTTTTATGAGATGCCATTTTCTCGATTCTTGATCTTAGAGCATAAGCCACTAAGTTTTGTTCAGGAAATTTTCTCCAGTGCCCATGTGTTCAAGATGGTTCCCCACTTTTTCTTCTATTAGTTGCGTATATCTGGTTTGATTTGGAGGTCCTTGATCCACTTGGACTTAAGCTTTATATAGGGTGATAACCATGGATCGGTCTGCATTCTTCTACATGTTGACCTCCAGTTGAACCAGCACCATTTGCTGAAAATGCTATCTTTTTTCCATTGGATGGTTTTGGCTCCTTTGTCAAAAATCAAGTGCCCATAGGTGTGTGGGTTCATTTCTGGGTCTTCAATTCTATTCCATTGGTCTATCTGTCTGTCTCTGTACCAATACCATGCAGTTTTTATCACTATTGCTCTGTAATATTGCTTAAGTTCAGGGATAATGATCACCCCAGAAGTCCTTTTATTGTTGAGGATAGTTTTAGCTATCCTGGGTTTTTGTTATTCCAGATGAATTGCAAATTGTTCTGTCTAACTCTCTGAAGAATTGGATTGGTATTTTGATGGAGATTGCATTGAATCTGTAGATCGCTTTTGGTAACATGGCCATTTTTACTATATTAACCCTGCCAATCCATGAGCATGGAAGATATTTCCATCTTCTGAGGTCTTCTTCAATTTCTTTCTTCAGAGGCTTGAAGTTCTTATTGGACAGATCTTTTACATGCTTGGTTAAAGTCACACCGAGGTACTTTATATTATTTGGGACTGCTATGAAGGGTGTCATTTCCCTAATTTCTTTCTCAGCTACTTTCTCTTTTGTGTAGAGGAAGGCTACTGATTTATTTGAGTTAATTTTATACCCAGCCACTTTGCTGAAGTTGTTTATCACCTTTAGTAGTTCTCTGGTGGAACTTTTGGGATCACTTAAATATACTATCATATCATCTGCAAATAGTGATATTTTGACTTCTTCTTTTCCGATCTGTATCCCCTTGACCTCCTTTTGTTGTCTGATTGCTCTGGCTAGAACTTCAAGAACTGTATTGAGTAAGTAGGGAGAGAGTGGGCAGCCTTGTCTAGTCCCTGATTTAGTGAGATTGCTTCAAGTTTCTCTCCATTTAGTTCAATGTTAGTGACTGGTTTGCTGTATATGGCTTTTACTATGTTTAGGTAAGGACCTTGAATTACTATTCTTTCAGGACTTTTATCATGAAGGGGTGTTGAATTTTGTCAAATGCTTTCTCAGCATCTAATGAAATGATCATGTGGTTTTGTTCTTTCAGTTTCTTTATATAATGGATCACGTTGATGGTTTTTCATACATTAAACCATCCCTGCATGCCTGGAATGAAGCCTACTTGATCATGGTAGATGATTGTTTTGATGTGCTCTTGGATTCGGTTTGCCAGAATTTTATTGAGTATTTTTGTGTCGATATTCATAAGGGAAATTGTCTGAAGTTCTCTTTCTTTGTTGGATCTTTGTGTGGTTTAGGTATAAGAGTAATTGTGGCTTCAGAGAAGGAATTCGGTAGTGCTCCATCTGTTTCAATTTTGTGGAATAGTTTGGTTAGTATTGGTATGAGGTCTTCTATGAAGGTCTGATAGAATTCTGCACTAAACACATCTGGACCTGGGCTCTTTTTGGTTGGGAGACCTTTAATGACTGCTTCTATTTCCTTAGGAGTTATGGGGTTGTGTAAATGGTTTATCTGGTCCTGATTTAACTTCGGTACCTGGTATCTGTCTAAGAAATTGTCCATTTCCTGCAGATTTTCAAGCTTAGTAGAATTTAGGCTTTTTTAGTAGGATCTGAGGATTTTTTGAATTTCCTCTGATTCTGTAGTTATGGCTCCTTTTTCATTTCTGATTTTCTTAATTTGGACACACTCTCTGTGTCCTCTCCTTAGTCTGGCTAAGGGTTTATCTATCTTGTTGATTTTCTCAAAGAACCAAAATTCTGTTGATTCTTTCTATGGTCCTTTTTGTTTCTATTTGATTGATTTCAGCTCTGAGTTTGATTATTTCCTGCCTTCTACTCCTCCTGGGTGTATTTGCTTCTTTTTGTTCTAGAGCTTTTAGTTGTGCTTTCAAGCTGGTGACATATGCTCTCTCCTGTTTCTTTCTGCAGGCACTCAGAGCTATGAGTTTTCCTCTTAGCACAGCTTTCATTGTGTCCCATTAAGTTTGGGTATGTTGTACCGTCATTTTCATTAAATTCTAAGAAGTCTTTAATTTCTTTATTTCTTCCTTGACCAGGTTATCATTGAGTAGAGCATTGTTCGACTTCCACGTATATGTGGGCATTCTTCCCTTATTGAAGACCAGCTTTAGACCGTGGTGGTCCGATAGCACGCATGGGATTATTTCTATCTTTCTGTACCTGTTGAGGCCCGTTTTTTTGACCAATTATATGATCAATTTTGGAGAAAGTACCATGAGGAGCTGAGAAGAAGGTATATCCTTTTGCTTTAGGATAGAATGTTCTATAAATATCTGTTAAGTCCATTTGGTTCATGACTTCTCTTAGTCTGTCTACGTCTCTGTTTAATTTCTGTTTCCATGACCTGTCCATTGATGAGAGTGGGGTGTTGAAATGTCCTACTATTATTGTGTGAGGTGCAATGTGTGTTTTGAGCTTTAGTAAGGTTTCTTTTACGTATGTAGGTGCCCTTGTATTTTGGGCATAGATATTTAGGATTGAGAGTTCATCTTGGTGGATTTTTCCTTTGATGAATATGAAGTGTCCTTCCTTATCTTTTTTGATGACTTTTAGTTGAAAATTGATTTTATTTGATATTAGAATGGCTACTCCAGCTTACTTCTTCTGACCATTTGCTTGGAAAGTTGTTTTCCAGCCTTTCACTCTGAGGTAGTGTCTGTCTTTGTCTCTGAGGTGTGTTTCCTGTAGGCAGCAGAATGCAGGGTCCTCGTCGCATATCCAGTTTATTAATCTATGTCTTTTTATTGTGGAGTTGAGGCCATTGATGTTGAGAGATATTAAGGAATAGTGATTATTGCTTCCTGTTATATTCATATTTGGAGGTGAGGTTATGTTTGTGTGGTTTTCTTCTCTTTGTTTTGTTGCCAAGACGATTAGTTTCTTGCTTCTTCTAGGGTATAGCTTGCCTCCTTATGTTGGGCTTTACCATTTATTATCCTTTGTAGTGCTGGATTTATAGAAAGATATTGTGTAAATTTGGTTTTTGTCATGGAATATCTTGGTTTCTCCATCTATGTTAATTGAGAGTTTTGCAGGATACAGTAACCTGGGATGGCATTTGTGTTCTCTTAGGGTCTGTATGACATCTGTCCAGGATCTTCTGGCCTTCATAGTTTCTGGCGAAAAGTCTGGTGTGATTCTGGTAGGTCTGCCTTTATATGTTACTTGACCTTTTTCCCTTACTGCTTTTAATATTCTTTCTTTATTTTGTGTGTTTGGTGTTTTGACTATTATGTGACGGGAGGTGTTTCTTTTCTGGTCCAATCTATTTGGAGTTCTGTAGGCTTCTTGTATGCCTATGGGTATCTCTTTTTTTAGGTTAGGGAAGTTTTCTTCTATGATTTTGTTGAAGATATTTACTGGTCCTTTGAGCTGGGAGTCTTCACTCTCTTCTATACCTATTATCCTTAGGTTTGATCTTCTCATTGAGTCCTGGATTTCCTGTATGTTTTGGACCAGTAGCTTTTCCGCTTTGACAGTTGAGTCAATGATTTCTATGGAATCTTCTGCTCCTGAGATTCTCTCTTCCATCTCTTGTATTCTGTTGGTGAAGCTTGTATCTACAGCTCCTTGTCTCTTCTTTTGGTTTTCTATATCTAGGGTTGTTTCCATGTGTTCTTTCTTGATTGCTTCTATTTCCATTTTTAATTCCTTCAACTGTTTGATTGTGTTTTCCTGGAATTCTTTCAGGGATGTTTGTGTCTCCTCTCTATGGGCTTCTACTTCTTTATTTATGTTTTCCTGCGTTTCTCTAAGGGAGTTCTTCACGTCTTTCTTGAAGTCCTCCAGCATCATGATCAAATATGATTTTAAATCTAGATCTTGCTTTTTTGGTGTGTTTGGATATTCAGTGTTTGATTTGGTGGGAGAATTTGGGCTCCCATGATGCCATGTAGTCTTGGTTTCTGTTGCTTGGGTTCTTGTGCTTGACTCTTGCCATCAGATTATCTCTGGTGTTACTTTGTTCTGCTATTTCTGACAGTGGCTAGACTCTCCTATAGGCCTGTGTGTCAGGAGTTCTGTACACCTGTTTTCCTGTTTTCTTTCAGCCAGTTATGGGAACAGAATGTTCTGCTTTTGGGCGTGTAGTGTTTCTTGTCTACAGGTCTTCAGCTGCTCCTGTGGGCCTGTGTCCTGAGTTCACTAGGCAGGTCACTTAGAGCAGAAAAGTTGGTCTTACCTGTGGTCCCGAGGCTCAAGTTTGCTCGTGTGGTATTGCTTATGAGCTCTCTGAAAGGGCAGCAACCAGAAGGACCTGCGCTGCCTTTTCTGGGAGCCCCTGTGCACCAGGGTCCCAGATGGCGTTTGGTGTTTTCCTCTGGAGTCAGAAATGTGGGCAGAGTGTAGTCTCTTCTGCCTTCCCAGGCTTGTCTGCCTCTCTGAAGGTTTAGCTCTCCCTCCCAGGGGATTTGGGTGCAGAGATCTGTTGATCCAGTCCCTTCAGGTTCCAGCATGTCTGGGGAGCCAGTTTTTATTTTTTAAATGAATGTAGATGCCCTTGCATTTGGACCATAGGATTGAGAGTTCATCGTGGTGGATTTGTCCTTTGATTAATATGAATTATCCTTCCTTACTATTTTGATAACTTTTGGTTCAAAGTTGATTTATTTGATATTAGAATGGCTACTCCTGTTTGTTTCTTTGGACCATTTGCTTGGAAAGTTGTTTTCCAGCCTTTTTTTCTGAGTTAGTGTTTGTCTTTGTCTCTGAATTGTGTTTCCTTCAGGCAGCAAAATGCTGGGTCTCCTTTATGCATCCAGTGTGGTAGTCTGTGTTTTTTTAATTTGGGTATTGAGTCCCTTGATTATAAGAGATATTAAGGAATAGTTATTGTTGTTCCCTATTATTTTTGTTGTTAGAGTTGGAATTATGTTTGTCTCCCTTCTTTTGTTTTCCTTTCAAGGAGATTACTTTCTTGCTTTTTCTAGGGTGTAGTTTCGGTCCTTTTGTCAGAGTTTTCTATCTATTATCCTTTCTAGGGCTGGATTTGTAGAAATGTATTGTGTAAATTTGGTTTTGTCATGGAATATGGTTTCTCCATATTAATTGAGAGTTTTGCTAGATATAGTAGCCTGGGCTGGCTCTTAGGGTCTGTGTGACATCTGCCCAGGATCTTCTGGCTTTCATAGTGTCTGGTGAGAAGTCTAGTGTAATTCTTATAGGTCTGGGTTTATATGTTACTTGACCTTTATCCCTAACTGCTTTTCAAATTCTTTCTTGTTTTGTGTGTTTGTTTTTTGACTGTTATGTGACTGTTATTGTTCTTTTTTGGTCCAATCTATTTGGATTTCTGTAGGCTTCTTGTATGTTTATGGACATCTCTTTCTTTATGTTAGGGAAATCTTCTATAATTTTGTTGAAGATATTATTGGCCCTTTAAGTTGGCACTCTTCACTCTCTTCTATGCCTATTATCCTTAGGTTTGATCTTCTCCTTGTTTCCTGGATTTCGTGGATGTTTTCGGCTAGGAGCTCTTCGTATTTTACAGTATTTTTGATGGTTGTGTCAATGTTTTCTCTGGTATCTTTTGCCCCTGAGATTCTCTCTTCTATTTCTTTTATTCTGTTGGTGATGCTTGCATCTATGACTCTTGATTTCTTTCCTAAGTTTTATATCTCCAGTGTTGTCTCCTTTTGTGCTTTCTTTGTTATTTCTATTTCCATTTTTAAATCCTTGTTAGTCTGTTTCAATTCCTTCTCCTGTGTGGTTGTTTTATCTTGTAATTCTTTAAGGGATTTTTGTGTTTCCTTTTTAAGGGCTTCTACTTATTTACTTGAGTTGTCCTTTATTTCTTTAAGGGAGTTATTTATGTCCTTCTTAAAGTCCTCTATCATCATCATAAAATGTGATTTTAAATCTAAATCTTGCATTTCTGGTGTGTTTGGATATCCAGTATTTGCTTTGGTGGGAGAACTGGGCTCCGATGACTCCAAGTAGTCTTGGTTTCTGTTGCTTAGCTTCCTGTGCTTGCCTCTCACCATCAGGTTGTCTCTGGTGTTAGCTTGTCTTGCTGACTCTGACAGTGTCTTGGCCTTCCTATAGGCCTGTGTGTCAGCACTGCCGTAGACCTGTTTTCTTTCAGCTGGATATGGGAACAGAGAGCTGCTCCTCGGTTTGTGTGACCTGAGCCTCCAGGTGGATTGCTTGTCGCAGAAGAGTCAATCTTAACTCTGCTTTCAGGTATGTAGGTGCTCCTGGCAACTGGCCTTCAGCTCTTGGCGCAGACAGAAACTGGAAGGTTCCTGCCCCTGACTACTCCTAGGTCCATCTATGCCCTGGGTGCCGATGGAACTAGGGTGTTTCCTCTTTGATCAGGAATGTGGGCAGAAAGTAGTTGTCTCCTCTGAGTTCTCAGGCTTGTCCGCAGTTATGAGGGTCCAGCTCTCTCCCCCATGAGATTTTTGTGCAGGGAGCTGTGGGACTGATTCAGTTCAGTTCTTTATGAAGGCAGAAACCAGCAGGTCCCTGCAGCTGACTACTCCTTTATTCCTGGATCCAGAGGTCACTATGCAGGTTCCTCTTGGAAGGAATGTGAGAAGAAGTGGGCAGAAGTGTCTGTCTCCCCTGAGATATCAGGATTGTTTGTACTTCTGGGAGTTCAGCTCTCCCCCCATGGGATTTGGGTCAGCTCATGTCTTTTTATATGTTAGTTGAGTCCATTAATATCGAGAGATATTAAACACAGATGACTATTGGTTCCTGTTATAATTGCTTTTGTAGGTAGTTTGATGTGCTTGTGGTTCTCTCCTTTTTGTTTTGTTGTGAGATGTTAAATAACTTGTCTTTTCTTTGGTGTAGGTATCTTCCTTGTATTGGAGTTTTCCTTCTAGGATCCTCTGAAGGGCTAGATTGGTTGATAGATAGTTTGAATTTTGTTTTGTCCTGGAATATTTTTGTTTCTCCATCCATGTTGATTGAGAGTTTTGCTATATATAGTAGCCTGGGCTGGCATTTGTGTTCACTTAGAGTCTGCATGACCTCTGACCACACTCTTCTGGCTTTCATAGTTTCGATTGAGAAGTCTGGTGTAATTCTGATAGGTCTGCCTTTGCATGTTACTTTCCCCTGCAGCTTTTAATATTCTGGTTTTTTTCTGTGCGTTTAGTATTTTGATTATTATGTGATGAGAGGATTTTCTTTTCTGGTCCCATTTGTTTGGTATTCTGTAGGCTACTTGTACCTTTATGGCCATCTCTTTCTTCAGGTTGGGGATGATTTCTTTTATGATTTGTTGAAGATGTTTTCAGGTCCATTGAGCTGGGAATCTTTGTTCTCTATTCCAATTATTCTTAGATTTGGTCTTTTTGTTGTGTCCTGAGTTTCCTGGATATTTTGGGTTAGGAGTTTTTTATGTTTGAATTTTCTTTGACCATTGTATCAATTTCTTCTACTGTATCTTCTACACCTGAGATTCTCTCTTCTATCTCTTGTATTGTGTTGGTGTTAAGTACATCTGTAATTCCTGACTTCTTTCCTAGTTTTTCCATGTCCAGGTTTGCCTTTATTTGTATTTTCTTTATTGTTTCTATTTCTACTTTTAGGTCTTGGACTGCCTTATGCAATTCCTTCACCTGTTTAGTTATGTTTTCCTGTATTTCTTTAAGGGGTTTGTTTCCTCTTTAAGGGCTTCTATCAGTTTACCTGTGTTTTCCTGTATTTATTTCAGTGAGTTCTTTATATCGTCCTTAAAGGACTCTATTATCTTCATGAGATAGGATTTTAGGTCAGCTTCCTGATTTTCAGGTGTGCTAGTATATCAAGAGCTTGCTATGGTGGTAGAACTGGGTTCTGATGATGCCAATGTATATTTCCTCTGTTGCTTATGGTCTTGCACTTGCCTCTTGCCATTTAGTTACCCCTTATGTTTGCTGGTCTGGGTGTCTCTGTCTGGAGCCTGCCTCTTTTGTTCCTGGGTTGCTTCAGGTCTCCTGGTAGGCCCATGGCCCTGGCTATAGTAGACCTCCTGTAAGGCCTTCCAAATTGAGGATATTCAGAGGGGCAGGGAAGCTGCTGATTTGTTGCCCTGGCTGCAGTAGATATCCCAGGAGGGCTTCAGACTGATGGGTCTTCAAAGAAGCAGTCAAGCTATTCTCCTGTGTGAAGCTGTTCTGCAGGGAGTGGGGGTGGGGCGTTGGGGAGGCCTTTGAACTGTAGTTTCTGTTTACCTGTGTGAAGCAGAGCTCCAGAGAGGCTTTCAGTCTGTTGGGTTAATTGCCCTGCATGCCACAGAGCCCCTGGGATATCTTCAGACTGTGGTGTCAATTGCCCAGGCACCCTGTGTACAGAGAAACTCCTGGGATGCCTTTAAGCTATGGTGTCCTGGGTGCTATGGATCTCCTGGGATGTCTCTGGTTGTGGTTTCAGATGCCCTGGGTGCAGCAGATCTCCTGGGATGCCTGAGGATGTGATATCAGCAGTTCTTCTGGTGTACTTCATGATATGATGTTAGATGTTCTGAGTGCAGTATCCTCTGGGATGCCTCAGGATGTAGTGTCTTCCAGGAAGCAGAGTAGCTAGCAGTCTGTCCCAGCAGAAGGACATGCAGAAGGGAATTGGTATTTGGCGGTTGGGGGCTTTGGGGGGATAGTGGGTTCCTGAGTCCAATGGCCCTCAGCAGCAGCTGAGGGACTTCAGTGGGGTGGGGTGTGGTGCGTGCGGGTAGGTGGGGGTTATTACTAAATGCTCTGAGTGCAGGGGATCCTCTGGTATGCTTCAGGATATAGCCTCTTCTGGGGAGCAAACTAGCTAGCCTGCCCCTGCTCTTAAAATTAATTTTCGATAGTGTCTGTTTTTGCAGACATCCTGATACTTAGATGGAACTGATCCTAGATATGACTAATTCTCATGGACATTTACATGTCTAGAATGGACTTCAACTCATTTTATTTGTCAATGTGTGTATGTATGTATGTATGTATGTATGTATGAATGAATGAATGTATAATTTGTTTCTATTTCTATGCTATTATAAGCTCCCAGAGAACAAAGAATACATTTTGTTCCCAGAAATCAATGTGTGCCTTCAGGAGGCACATACATTTGGGAATGCCAGAACTATTAGCATTTTCTAGGCCTTCAGAAGAAAGAAATTCAGGCCATAAAATTATATATTTAAATGTCAAAGTCAACAAATGGATACTATGAAAACATATAAATATTCATAATGGTCCCCAAATGAAACAATCATAGAGTATCTTAAAATAATTAACAGTGTCTCTATGTAATCAGAGGTGAGGCTTTAACTTAAGGACCTTTCAGATTCTGAGGGGCCATCACATTTGATGGACACTTGATTCCTGTTGTTTGATAAGAGTTAAATTTAAATGTATATATATATATAAAATTTCTGTGTATTAATATCATGTATTAACTCCTGTACTTCAATGAGATCATACTGCTATTCATAAATAAAGTTGAAAGTTAACACTAAAGTCTAGCTTGATGCCTGAAATTTAAATTTTAAATTATTTTCCATTAACTAGCCAGAGAGCTAATATCGAGGAGAAAAATAAGCTTATTTTTACCACTTTAGCTACATACAATTTGTAGTAGGAGACATAACCAGATGAATTGTGTGCTCTGTGACTGACTTTCTGAGATAGTAAACCAATTAATTCTTCATGAGATTTTAAATTATCTATCTTTTGAAAATAGCTTAGGGGTAAAAAACCAAATTCCTATACTTTGAAACATTTAGGGAGCTAGAGAAATGCTTACCAGTTAAAAACACATACTCCTCTTTCAGAGGACCTGAGTTTGGTTCCCAGCACTCATGTCTTGAGGCTCACAACCATTTGTTAACTCCAGCTCCAGAGGATACAATGTCCTCTTCTATCCTCTAGAGGCTTCTCCCTTCCACGCATGAGTCCCACACAGATGTACCCATGTACATATAATTAATTACAAATAAAAATAAAACCTTTAAAATGCTAATCATTTTCATAAGGGGGCAAACTGATGTCAATATTCAGTCTTTCTTTGTCATTTATTGGTTACTAAAGCTTAACATTGCCTAGGGGATGTGGCTTCATGCTGATCACGCTGAGAAGAAGCAATACAAGATTATATGTGTCTGTGAGTCTCCTTTAGTATAACCTAGCTAAACCAGGCAGTCCTGGAAATAAGGACAAAAAAATTATCATTTTTTTAAAGATGTGCACATGTGTAGATATTTTCCTAATTTTTGAATTTGTGTGCTGCAACTGGTACTTTACTTGTGCTCATCCGTATTAGTGTGTTTCCCATTACTGTAACAAGATATCTAAGAAACTTAGCATGCAAAGTAATAATTATTGGCTCACAGTTTTAGTTCAAGATTAAGGACCTGTTTCTATGCATGCCTATATTCTCTCTGTGTCTCTTTCTCCTTAAAAGTTAAATAGTAGTGCTCTACCTTGATATCCTATCTAATTGCAATCACCCACCCAAAGGCCTACCTGTAACCATATTCAGACTATATGATATCCTCTTAATACATTCACACTGAAGAGTGATTTTCAGCACAAGAATACATGAGAGATGCCCTCAAATTGTGTCTAATCCATAACAACAACAGTATTCATAAATTTACCTTGTAATGAAAAGGAGAAGAAGAAATTAAGACTTTGTTATATGTAATTCTTCTATTCCTACACACTTAAAAGATTGATTTTTATAAAGGGGCAGGGTCAAGTTACTGGGCAAGGGTAGAGTTGGACTTGAATCCAGAGTGTGATAAAGTGTGAAGTAGATTACTTACTATGAGTACATATTTCCTACTTTTACTGTATAGACAGATGATTGGGCATGTGAAAAACTGAAGCAAAGTTATTTCTGAAGTTTATTAAGTTATTATCTATCTCTATTTAAAGTTACTAGAATCAGTTGAACTATGAATTACTTAAATAATTCACATCTATACCTCTGTCATATTCTTATTATTCATAGTATTTCAAAGCTTTTTGAGACAGGGTCGCACTTTTTAGCCCTGACTGGCCTGAAACTCAGTGTGAGTTGGCCTCAAACTCAAAAAATTCTGACTGTTTCTGATTCCTGAATGCAAAGATTTAATATATACATCACCACCATCTGGTCAAATATCTTTAAATTTATCAACCTAGCAGGTATTTTTCATAGCTTAAAATGTGTTTTTAAGTAAAACAATTTTTTTCTTTTTTTTCACACTCCAGATTTTATTCCCTTCCTGGTCCACCCTCTGACTATTCCACATCCTATACCTCCTCCATGCACTCTGTCTCCACGAGGATGTCCCCAACCCCCAACCCCCACCCCACCAGACCTCTAAACTCCCTGGGGCCTCCAGTCTCTTGAGGGTTAGGAGCATCTTCTCTGACTGAACCCAGATCTTTCCTGAGAGACACAGCCAGAATACAGCAAATACATAGGCGAATGCCAGGAGCAAAACACTGAACTGAGAACGGGACTCCCGTTGAAGGAATCAGAGAAAGGACTGAAAGAGCTTGAAAGGGCTCGAGACCCCATATGAACAACAATGCCAAGCAACCAGAGCTTCCAGGGACTAAGCCACTACCTAAAGACTATACATGGACTGACCCTGGACTCTGACCTCATAGGTAGCAATGAATAGCCTAGTAAGAGCACCAGTGGAAGGGGAAGCCCTTGGTCCTGCTAAGACTGAACCCCCTGTGAACCTGATTGTTGGGGGGAGGGCGGTAATGAGGGGAGGATGTGGAGGGGAACACCCATATAGAAGGGGAGGGGGAGGGGTTAGGGGGATGTTGGCCCAAAAACCGGGAAAGGGAATAACAATTGAAATGTAAATAAGAAATACTCAAGTTAATAAAAATGGGGGGGAAAAGAAAATTAAAAAATAAAATAAAAACCTTACTAAAGCTCAAAGCAAACATTGCATCCTCACAAAATAATAGTAGGAAATTTCAACAGCCCACTCTCATTAGTGAGTGGACAGATCATAGAAACAGAAATTAAACAGAGACATAGAGAAAATAACAGAAGTTATGAATCAAATGGATTTAACAGGTGTTTATAGAACATTCCATCCTAAAACAAAAGAATATACCTTCTTCTCAGCACCTCATGGAACCTTCTCCAAAATTGACCAAATATTCAGTCACAAAACAAGCCTCAACAGATACAGAAAGATAGAAATAATCACATGCATTCAATCAGATCACCATCGACTAAGGCTTCAATAACACTAATGACAGAAAGCCCACATATACATGGAAGTTGAACAACACTCTACTAAATGATAACTTGGTCAACAAAGAAATAAGGAAATTACTGACTTTTTAGAATTTAATGAAAACAAAAGCAGAACATACCCAAATATATGGCACACAATGAAAGCACTGCTAAGAGGAAAAATCATAACTCTGAGTGTCTCAAAAAAAATGAAAAAGGAGAGAGCATACCGTGGCAACTTGACAGCACACATAAAAGCTCTAGAACAAAAAGAAGCAAATATACCCAAAAGGACTGGAGGCAAGAAATAATCAGACTCAGGGCTGAAATAAAACAAGTAGAAACAGAAAGGACTATACAAATAATCGACAGAAACAGGAGCTGGTTCTTTGAGAAAATCAACAAGATAGACAAACTCTTAGCCAGACTAACCAGAGGGCACAGAGACAGTATCCAAATTAACAAAATCAGAAACAAAAAGAGAGGCATAACAACAGAATCAGAAGAAATTAAAAAAATCATCAGATCCTACTACAAAGGCCAATATTCAACAAAACTCAAAAATATTGAGGAAATGGACAATTTTCTAGACAAATAACAGGTACAAAGTTAAATCAGGATAAGATAAACCATCTAAACAATCCCATAACTCCTAAAGAAATAGAAGGAGTCTCCCAACCAAAAAGGGCTCAGGACCAGGTGGGTTTAGTGCAGAATTCTATCAGACCTTCATAGAAGACCTCATACCAATACTGTCCAAACTATTCCACAAAATTCAAACAGACAGAGCACTACCCAACTTCTTCTATGAAGCCACAATTATGCTTATACCTAAACCACACAAAGTCCCAACAAAGAAAGAGAACTTCAGACCAATTTCCCTTATGAATATCGATGCAAAAATACTCAATACAATTCTCACAAACCAAATCCAAAGACACATCAAAACAATCATCCATCATGATCAAGTAGGCTTCATCCCAGGCATGCAGGGATGGTTCAATATACGGAAAACCATCAACATAATCTACTATATGAACAAACACAAAGATAAAATCCATATGATCATTTCATTAGATGCTGAGAAAGCATCTGACAAAATTCAACACCCCCTTCATGATAAAAGTCCTGGAAAGATCAGAATTCAAGGCCCATACCTAAACATAGTAAAAGCCATATACTGCAAACCAGTAGCTAACATTAAACTAAATGGAGAGAAACTTGAAGCAATCCCACTAAAATCAAGGATTAGACAAGGCTGACCACTCTCCCTACTTATTTAATATAGTACTCCAAGTGCTAGCCAGAGCAATCAGACAACAAACAGAGGTTAAAGGGATACAAAATGAAAAGGAAGGAGTCAAAATATCACTATTTGCAGATGATATAATAGTATACTTAAGTAACCCTAAAAGTTCCACCAGAGAACCACTAAGCCTGATAAAAAACTTCAGCAAAGTGGCTGGGTAGAAAATTAACTCAAACAAAGGATAAACAGGCTGAGAAAGAAATTAGGGAAATGATACCCTTCACAATAGTCACAAATAATGTAAAATACCTCAGTGTGACTCTAACCAAGCAAGTGAAAGATCTCTATGACAACAACTTCAAGTCTCTGAAGAAAGAAATTGAAGAAGGTCTCAGAAGATGGAAAGACCTCCCATGCTCATGGATTGGCAGGATTAATATAGTAAAAATGGCCATCTTGCAAAACGCAATCTATAGATTCAATGTAATCCCCATCAAAATTCCAACTCAATTCTTCATAGAGTTAAAAAGAGCAATTTGCAAATTCATTTGGAATAACAAAAACCCAAGATAGTGAAAACTATCCTCGACCATAAAAGAACTTCTGGGGGAATCACCATCCTTAACTTCCAGCAGTATTACAGAGCAATAGTGACTAAAAAAACAAAAAACAAAAAACTGTATGGTATTTGTACAGAGACAGGCAGGTAGATCAGTGGAATAGAATTGAAGAGTCAGAAATGAACCCACACACCTATGGTCACTTGATCTTTGACAAAGAGCTAAAACCATGCAATGGAAAAAAGATAAAATTTTTAAAAAAGTGGTGTTGGTTCAACTGGATGTCTGCATGTAGAAGAATGCAAATAGATGATCCATTCTTATCACCCTGTACAAAGGTTAAGTCAAAGAGGATCAAGGACCTCCACCGCAAACCGAGATACACTCAAAATAATAAAAGAAAATTGGGGAAGAATCTCGACCACATGGGCACTGGGGAAAACTGCCTAAACCACCAATGGCTTATGCTCTAATATCACAAATTGACAAATAGGATCTCATAAAACTGCAAGGCTTCTGTAAGGCAAAGGACACTGTCATTAGGACAAAACAGCAACCAACAGATTGGGAAAAGATCTTTACCAATCCTACATCCAATAGAGGGCTAATATCCAAAATATACAAAGAACTCAAGAAGTTAGACTCCAGAGTGCCAAATAACTCTATTCAAAAATGGGATACAGAGCTAAACAAAGAACTCTCAGCTGAGAAATAGAGAATGGCTGAGAAATACCTAAAGAAATGTTCAACATCCTTAGTCATCAGGGAAATGCAAATCAAAACCTCATACCAGTTAGAATGGCTAAGATCAAAAACTCAGGTGACAACAGATGTTGGCAAGGATGTGGAGAAAGAGGAACACTCCTCCATTGTTGGTGGGACTGCAAACTGGTACAACTCCTCTGGCAATAAGTCTGGAGGTTCCTCAGAAAATTCAACATTGCACTACCTGAGGACCCAGCTATACCCCTCCTGGGCATCTACCCAAAATATGATCCAACATATAACAAAGACACATCTTCCACTATGTTCATAGCAGCCTTAATTATAATAACCAGAACCCGGAAAGAACCCAGATGTCCTTCAACAGAGGAATGGATTCAGAACATGTGATGCATCTACACAATGGAGTTCTACTCAGCTATCAAAAACAATGACTTCATGAAATTCATAGGCAAATGAATTGAACTAGAAAACATCATCCTGAGTGAGGTAACCCAATCACAGAAAAACACACAGGGTATGCACTCACTGATAAATGGATATTAGCCCAAAAGCTCGGATAACCCAAGATACAATCCACAGACCCCATGAAGTTCAAGAATCCAACGCATGGATGCTTCACTCCTTCTAAAAAGGGAGAACAAAAATATTCATAGGAAGGGATATGGTGTCAAAGTTTGGAGCAGAGACTGAAGGAACTGCCATTCAGAGCTTGCCCCACATAGGTATACAGCCTACATATATACAGCACCAAAACTAGATAAGATTGATGAAGCTAAGAATTATTTGCTGACAGGAGCCTGATACAGCTGTCTCCTGAGAGGTACAACCAGAGCATGTCAAATAGAGAGGCCAATAATAGCAGCAAACCACTGAACTGAGGACCAGACTCCCCTCCCCAACCCTCATCCCCCTTTGGAGGAATTAGAGAAAGAATTGAAAGAGCTGAAGGGGCTTGCAACCCCATAAGAACAATGCCAACCCACCAGAGCTCCCAGGGAATAAACCATTACCCAAAGAGTACACATGGATAGACCCATGGCTCCAGCTGGATATGTAGCAGAGGATGGCCTTATTGGATACCAATGGGAGGAGAAGCCCTTGGTCCTTTCAAGGCTGGACGCCCCCAGTGCAGTGGAATGTTAGTGGGGTCTCAAGGGGAGGTGGTTGCGGAGGTGCGTTATAGAAGAAGGGGAGGGGTGGGATACAAGTCTAATGTCTGGGAAACCAGGAAAGGGAAAACATTTGAAATGTAAATTAAAAATATCCAATAAAAATGAAAAAACCATAGAAACTAAAAGAGAGAGAGAGAGAGAGAGAGAGAGAGAGAGAGAGAGAATAATATAAAGAGTCAGCAAAACAAAAAGGTTGTTCTTTGAGAGAATCAACAAGATACATAAACTCCTAGTCAAGCTAAATAAAGGGCCCAGAGTCAGTATCCAAATTAGCCAAATGAAAAGAGAGACATAACAACAGAACCTGAGGAAATTCAAATAATCATATAATCATACTACAAAAGCTTATACTCAACAAAACTTGAAAATCTAGATGAAATGGATGGTTTTCTAGACAGACACCACATACCAAAGTTAAATCAAGAGTAGGTAAACTTTCTAAGCAGGCCATAAGGAAATAGAAGTCATTAAAAACCTCCCAACCAAAAGAAGCCCAGGGCTAGATGGATTTAGTTCAGAATTTTTCCAGACCTTCAAAGAAGACCTCATACTATTCTATAAATCAGAAACAAAAGGAACACTACCTATTTCATTCTATGAAGCCATAATTACTCTGATACCTGAACCACACAAGGACCCTACCAAAAAAGAAAACTTCAGACCAATCTTAATTATGAATGTCGATGCAAAAATACTTAATAAAATTCTTGCAAACAGAATCCAAGAACACATCAAAAACATCATTCACCATGATCAAGTAGCTTCATCCGAGTGATTCAAGGTTGGTTCATCATAAGAAAATCCATTAATGTAATCCACCATAAACAAACTCAAAGAAAAGAATCACATGATCATCTCCCTAGATGAAGAAAAAGCATTTGACAAAATACAACATCCCTTCGGGTTAAAAGAATTGGAGAGATCAGGAATTTAAGGCCAATACCCAAACATAATAAAAAAATTTTTAAGTGCGAACCAATAGCCAATATCAAATCAAATGAGGAGATATTTGCAGCAATCCCACTAAAATCAGGGACAAGACAAGGATTCCCACTCTCTAAATCTATTAAATATAGTACTCGAAGTGATAGCTAGAGCAATAAGAGAACAAAAAGAGATCAAGAAATACAAATTGGCAAAGAAGAAATAAAGGTATCACTAACTGTAGATGACATGACAGTATACACAAATGACCACAAAAATTCTACCAGAGAACTCAGCTAATAAACAACTCTAGCAAAGTGGCCAAGTATAAAATTAATTCAAAGAAATCAGTAGCCATCCTTTATATAAATGATAAACGGGCTGAGAAAGAAATTAGGGAAACAACTTCCTTAACAATAGGCACAGATAATATAAAATATCCTGGGGTAACTCTAACTAAACAAGTGAAATATTTTTATGATAAGAACTTCAAGTCTCTCAAGAAAGAAATGAAAGAAGAGCTCAGAAAATGGCGAGACTCCCAAGTTCATGGTTCAGCAGAAATAACATAGTACAATGGCCATCCTATCAAAGGCAATCAACAGATTCAATGCAATCCCCATCAAAATCCCAACAAAGTTCTTCAAAGACATGAAAAGAGCAAATCTTAAATTTATCTGGGAAGGCAAAAAACCCAGAATAGCAAAAACAATTCTTAACAATAAAAAAACAGCTAGGGGAATCACCATCCCTGACCTCAAGCTCTACTACAGAGCAGTAGTGATAAAAACTGCATGGTATTAGTATAGAGACAGAAAGGTTAATTGATGGAACAGAATTGAAGACCCAGAAATAAAATCACACACTAATATACCCTTGATCTTTGACAAAGAAGCCAAAAATATACAATGGAAAAAGGAAAGAATCTTTAATAAATTGTGCTGGTCTAACTCACTGTCTGTATGTAGAAAAATGAAAATAGATCCATATTTGTCACCATGCACAAAGCTCAAGTCTAAGTGGATCAAGGACTCAACATAAAACCAGATACACTGATTCTAACACAAGAAAAAGAAAGAAAGAGCCCTGAACTTATTGGCACAGTGGGAAATTTCATAAACAGAGCTCCAATGGCTCATGCTGTAAGATCATGAATTGATAAATGGGACCTCATGAAACTGGAAAGCTTCTGTAAGGCAAAGGACGCCGTCAATCAGACAAATCTGCAACCTATAGATTGGGGAAAAATCATCACTAACCACACATCCGATAGAGGGCTAATATAAAAAATTATATAAAGAACTCAAGAAGCTAAGCACCAAAAAAAGAAAGAAAGAAAGAAAGAAAGAAAGGAAGGAAGGAAGAGGAAAAGAAAAAGCAAGCAAGCAAGCAAGAAAGAAAGAAAGAAAGAAAGAAAAAAGAAAAAGAAAAGAAAACCCAATCAAAAATGGGATGTAGAGGACACCGCCAGAACCTGAAGGGACCGACCGGATAACAGTTCTCTACACCCAAATCCCCTGGGGGGAAGAGCTAAACCTTCAGAGAGGCAGACACGCCTGGGAAACCAGAAGAGTCTACACTCGGCCCACATCTGTGACTCCAGAGGAAAACACCAAAGACATCTGGAACCCTGGTCACTGAAGCTCCTGGAAAGGGCGGCGCAGATCTTCCTGGTTGCTGCAGCCACGGAGAGCTCATAAGCAACACCCCACGAGCAAACTTGAGCCTCGGGACCGCAGGTAAGACCAACTTTTCTGCTGCAAGCGACCTGCCTGGTAAACTCAAGACACAGGCCCACAGGAACAGCTGAAGACCTGTAGATAGGAAAACTACACGCCCGAAAGCAGAACACTCTGTCCCCATAACTGGCTGAAAGAAAACAGGAAAACAGGTCTACAGCATTCCTGACACACAGGCTTATAGGACAGTCTAGCCACTGTCAGAAATAGCAGAACAAAGTAACACTAGAGATAATCTGATGGCGAGAGGCAAGCGCAGGAACCCAAGCAACAGAAACCAAGACTACATGGCATCATCAGAGCCCAATTCTCCCACCAAAGCAAACACAGAATATCCAAACACACCAGAAAAGCAAGATCTAGTTTCAAAATCATATTTGATCATGATGCTGGAGGACTTCAAGAAAGACATGAAGAACTCCCTTAGAGAAACACAGGAAAACATAAATAAACAAGTAGAAGCCTACAGAGAGGAATCACAAAAATCCCTGAAAGAATTCCAGGAAAACATAAATAAACAAGTAGAAGTCTATAGAGAGGAATCACAAAAATCCCTGAAAGAATTCCAGGAAAACATAAATAAACAAGTAGAAGCCTATAGAGAGGAATCACAAAAATCCCTGAAAGAATCCCAGGAAAACACAATCAAACAGTTGAAGGAATTAAAAATGGAAATAGAAGCAATCAAGAAAGAACACATGGAAGCAACCCTAGATATAGAAAACCAAAGGAAGAGACAAGGAGCCGTAGATACAAGCATCACCAACAGAATACAAGAGATAGAAGAGAGAATCTCAGGACCAGAAGATTCCATAGAAATCATCGACTCAACAGTCAAAGATAATGTAATGTAAAGCAGAAAAAGCTACTGGTCCAAAACATACAGGAAATCCAGGACTCAATGAGAAGATCAAACCTAAGGATAATAGGTATAGAAGAGAGTGAAGACTCCCAGCTCAAAGGACCAGTAAATATCTTCAACAAAATCATAGAAGAAAACTTCCCTAACCTAAAAAAAGAGATACCCATAGGCATACAAGAAGCCTACAGAACTCCAAATAGATTGGACCAGAAAAGAAACACCTCCCGACACATAATAGTCAAAACACCAAATACACAAAATAAAGAAAGAATATTAAAAGCAGTAAGGGAGCAGCACAGATCTTCCTGGTTACTGCTGCCGCGGAGAGCTCGTAGGCAACACCCCACGAGCAAACTTGAGCCTCAGGACCACAGGTAAGACCAACTTTTCTGCTGCAAGCAACCTGCCTGGTGAACTCAGGACACACAGAGGCAAAATTCCTCTAGGACCGGGCACTTCCTGTGTTTCCCGGGAGTCCCAGGCCGGCGGATCCCTGCCCACAGCAGCTCTCTGCTCCCAAACCCCGTGGGAGAGAGACCTCACCGCCTGGTCAGGTGGGCACTCCTGAGGCTGCAGAGCGGAAGAGACCACCAACACTGCCCACCCCTGCTTACATCCCTGGCCCGAGGAAACTGTATACGGCCTCTGGGTTATCGTAGAGGAAGGCCCAGGAGCAGCAGGTCCGCTGCCTCTGAGACACCGCCAGAAACTGAAGGGACCTACCGGGTAAACAGTTCTCTGCACCCAAATCCCGTGGGAGGGAGAGCTAAACCTTCAGAGAGGCAGACACGCCTGGGAAACCAGAAGAGACTGCACTCGGCTCACATCTCTGACGCCACAGGAAAACACCAAACGCCATCTGGAACCCTGGTGCACGGAAGCTCCCGGAAAGGGCGGCGCAGATCTTCCTGGTTGCTGCCACCACGGAGAGCTCATAAGCAACACCCCACGAGCAAACTTGAGCCTCGGAACCACAGATAAGACCAACTTTTCTGCTGCAAGTGACCTGCCTGGTGAACTCAAGACACAGGCCCACAGGAACAGTTGAAGACCTGTAGATAGGAAAAACTACATGCCCGAAAGCAGAACACTCTGTCCACATAACTGGCTGAAAGGAAACAGGAAAACAGGTCTACAGCACTCCTGACACACAGGCTTATAGGACAGTCTAGCCACTGTCAGAAATAGCAGAACAAAGTAACACTAGAGATAATCTGATGGCGAGAGGCAAGCACAGGAACCCAAGCAACAGAAACCAAGATTACATGGCATCATCGGAGCCCAATTCTCCCACCAAAGCAAACACGGAATATCCAAACACACCAGAAAAGCAAGATCTAGATTTAAAATCATATTTGATCATGATGCTGGAGGACTTCAAGAAAGACGTGAAGAACTCCCTTAGAGAAACACAGGAAAACATAAATAAACAAGTAGAAGCCTACAGAGAAAAATCGCAAAAATCCCTGAAAGAATTCCAGGAAAACATAAATAAAGAAGTAGAAGCCCATAGAGAGGAGTCACAAAAATCGCTGAAAGAATTCCAGGAAAACACAATCAAACAGTTGAAGGAATTAAAAATGGAAATAGAAGCAATCAAGAAAGAACACATGGAAACAACCCTGGATATAGAAAACCAAAAGAAGAGACAAGTAGATACGAGCTTCACCAACAGAATACAAGAGATGGAAGAGAGAATCTCAGGAGCAGAAGATTCCATAGAAATCATTGACTCAACTGTCAAAGATAATGTAAAGCAGAAAAAGCTACTGGTCCAAAACATACAGGAAATCCAGGACTCAATGAGAAGATCAAACATAAGGATAATAGGTATAGAAGAGAGTGAAGACTCCCAGCTCAAAGGACCAGTAAATATCTTCAACAAAATCATGGAAGAAAACTTCCCTAACTTAAAGAAAGAGATGCCCATAAGCATACAAGAAGCCTACAGAAATGCAAATAGATTGGACCAGAAAAGAAACTCCTCCTGTCACATAATAGTCAAAACACCAAATGCACAAAATAAAGAAAGAATATTAAAAGCAGTAAGGGAAAAAGGTCAAGTAACATATAAAGGCAGACCTATCAGAATCACACTAGACTTTCCGCCAGAAACTATGAAAGCCAGAAGATCCTGGACAGATGTCATACAGACCCTAAGAGAACACAAATGCCAGCCCAGGTTACTGTATCCTGCAAAACTCTCAATGAACATAGATGGAGAAACCAAGATATTCCATGACAAAACCAAATTTACACAATATCTTTCTACAAATCCAGCACTACAAAGGATAATAAATGGTAAAGCCCAACATAAGGAGGCAAGCTACACCCTAGAAAAAGCAAGAAACTAATCGTCTTGGCAACAAAACGAAGAGAAGAAAAGCACAAAAACATAATCTCACATCCAAATATGAATATAACAGGAAGCAATAATCACTATTACTTAATATCTCTCAACATCAATGGTCTCAAGTCCACAATAAAAAGACATAGATTAATAAACTGGATATGCGACGAGGACCCTGCATTCTGCTGCCTACAGGAAACACACCTCAGAGACAAAGACAGACACTACCTCAGAGTGAAAGGCTGGAAATCAACTTTCCAAGCAAATGGTCGGAAGAAACAAGCTGGAGTAGCCATTCTAATATCAAATAAAATCAATTTTCAACTAAAAGTCATCAAAAAAGATAAGGAAGGACACTTCATATTCACCAAAGGAAAAATCCACCAAGATGAACTCTCAATCCTAAATATCTATGCCCAAAATACAAGGGCACCTACATATGTAAAAGAAACCTTACTAAAGCTCAAAACACACATTGCACCTCACACAATAATAGTAGGACATTTCAACACTCCACTCTCATCAATGGACAGATCATGGAAACAGAAATTAAACAGAGACGTAGACAGACTAAGAGAAGTCATGAACCAAATGGACTTAACAGATATTTATAGAACATTCTATCCTAAAGCAAAAGGATATACCTTCTTCTCAGCTCCTCATGGTACTTTCTCCAAAATTGACCATATAATTGGTCAAAAAACGGGCCTCAACAGGTACAGAAAGATAGAAATAATCCCATGCTATCAGACCACCACGGCCTAAAGCTGGTCTTCAATAACAATAAGGGAAGAATGCCCACATATACGTGGAAGTTGAACAATATTCTACTCAATGATAACCTGGTCAAGGAAGAAATAAAGAAAGAAATTAAAGACTTCTTAGAATTTAATGAAAATGAAGGTACAATATATCCAAACTTATGGGACACAATGAAAGCTGTGCTAAGAGGAAAACTCATAGCTCTGAGTGCCTGCAGAAAGAAACAGGAGAGAGCATATGTCACCAGCTTGAAAGCACACCTAAAAGCTCTAGAACAAAAAGAAGCAAATACTCCCAGGAGGAGTAGAAGGGAGGAAATAATCAAACACAGAGCTGAAATCAATCAAATAGAAACAAAAAGGACCATAGAAAGAATCAACAGTACTTTTGGTTCTTTGAGAAAATCAACAAGATAGATAAACCCTTAGCCAGACTAACGAGAGGACACAGAGAGTGTGTCCAAATTAACAAAATCAGAAATGAAAAGGGAGACATAACTACAGAATCAGAGGAAATTCAAACAATCATCAGATCTTACTATAAAAGCCTATATTCAACAAAACTTGAAAATATGCAGGAAATGGACAATTTCCTAGACAGATACCAGGTACCGAAGTTAAATCAGGAACAGATAAACCAGTTAAACAACCCCATAACTCCTAAGGAAATAGAAGCAGTCATTAAAGGTCTCCCAACCAAAAAGAGCCCAGGTCCAGATGTGTTTAGTGCAGAATTCTATCAGACCTTCATAGAAGACCTCATACCAATAATCTCCAAACTATTCCACAAAATTGAAACAGATGGAGCACTACCGAATTCCTTCTATGAAGCCACAATTACTCTTATACCTAAACCACACAAAGACCCAACAAAGAAAGAGAACTTCAGACCAATTTCCCTTATGAATATCAACGCAAAAATACTCAATAAAATTCTGGCAAACCGAATCCAAGAGCACATCAAAACAATCATCCACCATGATCAAGTAGGCTTCAACCCAGGCATGCAGGGATGGTTTAATATATGGAAAACCATCAACGTGATCCATTATATAAACAAACTGAAAGAACAAAACCACATGATCATTTCATTAGATGCTGAGAAAGCATTTGACAAAATTCAACACCCCTTCATGATAAAAGTCCTGGAAAGAATATGAATTCAAGGCCCATACCTAAACATAGTAAAAGCCATATACAGCAAACCAGTTGCTAACATTAAACTAAATGGAGAGAAACTTGAAGCAATCCCACTAAATCAGGGACTAGACAAGGCTGCCCACTCTCTCCCTACTTATTCAATATAGTTCTTGAAGTTCTAGCCAGAGCAATCAGACAACAAAAGGAGGTCAAGGGGATACAGATAGGAAAAGAAGAAGTCAAAATATCACTATTTGCAGATGATATGATAGTTTATTTAAGTGATCCCAAAAGTTCCACCAGAGAACTACTAAAGGTGATAAACAACTTCAGCAAAGTGGCTGGGTATAAAATTAACTCAAATAAATCAGTAGCCTTCCTCTACACAAAAGAGAAACAAGCTGAGAAAGAAATTAGGGAAATGACACCCTTCATAATAGACCCAAACAATATAAAGTACCTCGGTGTGAATTTAACCAAGCAAGTAAAAGATCTGTACAATAAGAACTTCAAGACTCTGAAGAAAGAAATTGAAGAAGACCTCAGAAGATGGAAAGATCTCCCATGCTCATGGATTGGCAGGATTAATATAGTAAAAATGGCCATTTTACCAAAAGCAGTCTACAGATTCAATGCAATCCCCATCAAAATACCAATCCAATTCTTCAAAGAGTTAGACAGAACAATTTGCAAATTCATCTGGAATAACAAAAAACCCAGGATAGCTAAAACTATTCTCAACAATAAAAGGACTTCAGGGGAAATCACTATCCCTGAACTCAAGCAATATTACAGAGCAATAGTGATAAAAACTGCATGGTATTGGTACAGAGACAGACATATAGACCAATGGAACAGAGTTGAAGACCCAGAAATGAACCCACACATCTATGGGCACCTGATTTTTGACAAAGGAGCCAAACCATTCAATGGAAAAAAGATAGCATTTTCAGCAAATGGTGCTGCTTCAACTGGAGGTTAACATGTAGAAGAATGTAAATATATCCATGCTTATCACCCTATACAAAGCTTAAGTCCAAGTGGATCAAGGACCTCCACATCAAACCAGATACACTCAAACTAATAGAAGAAAAACTAGGGCAGCATCTCGAACACATGGGCACTGGAAAAAATTTCCTGAACAAAACACCAATGGCTTATGCTCTAAGATCAAGAATTGACAAATGGCATCTCATAAAACTGCAAAGCTTCTGTAAAGCAAAGGACACTGTGGTTAGGACAAATGCCAAGGAACAGATTGGGAAAAGATTTTACCAATCCTACAACAGATAGAGGCCTTATATCCAAAATATACAAAGAACTCAAGAAGTTAGACCGCAGGGAGACAAATAACCCTATTAAAAAATGGGGTTCAGAACTAAACAAAGAATTCACAGCTGAGGAATGCCAAATGGCTGAGAAACACCTAAAGAAATGTTCAACATCTTTAGTCATAAGGGAAATGCAAATCAAAACAACCCTGAGATTTCACCTCACACCAGTGAGAATGGCTAAGATCAAAAACTCAGGTGACAACAAATGCTGGCGAGGATGTGGAGAAAGAGGAACACTCCTCCATTGTTGGTGGGATTGCAGACTGGTAAAACCATTCTGGAAATAAGTCTAGAGGTTCCTCAGAAAATTGGACACTGAACTACCTTAGGATCCAGCTATACCTATCTTGGGCATATACCCACAAGATGCCCCAACATATAAAAAAGACACGTGCTCCACTATGTTCATAGCAGCCTTATTTATAATAGCCAGAAGCTGGAAAGTACCCAGATGCCCTTCAACAGAGGAATGGATACAGAAAATGTGGTACATCTACACAATGGAATATTACTCAGCTATCAAAAACAATGCCTTTATGAAATTCATAGACAAATGGTTGGAACTGGAAAATATCATCCTGAGTGAGGTAACCCAATCACAGAAAAACACACATGGTATGCCCTCATTGATAAGTGGCTATTAGCCCAAATGCTTGAATTACCCTAGATGCATAGATCAAAATGTGAATGCTTCACTCCTTCTTTAAAAGGGGGAACAAGAACACTCTTGGCAGGGAATAGAGAGGCAAAGATTAAAACAGAGACAGAAGGAACACCCATTCAGAGCCTGCCCCACATGTGGCCCATACATATACAGCCACCCAATTAGATAAGATGGATGAAGCAAAGAAGTGCAGGCCGACAGGAGCCAGATGTAGATCTCTCCTGAGAGACACACCCAGAATACAGCAAATACAGAGGCGAATGCCAGCAGCAAACCACTGAACTGAGAATGGGACCCCCATTGAAGGAATCAGAGAAAGAACTGGAAGAGCTTGAAGGGGCTCGAGACCCCATATGAACAACAATGCCAAACAACTAGAGCTTCCAGGGACTAAGCCACTATCCAAAGACTATACATGGACTGACCCTGGACTCTGACCTCATAGGTAGCAATGAATAGCCTAGTAAGAGCACCAGTGTAAGGGGAAGCCCTTGGTCCTGCTAAGACTGAACCCCCAGTGAACTAGATTGTTGGGGGGAGGGCGGCAATGGGGGGAGGGTGGGGAGGGGAACACCCATGAAGAAGGAGAGGGAGAGGGATTAGGGGGATGTTTGCCTGGAAACCGGGAAAGGGAATAACATTCGAAATGTAAATAATAAATACTTAAGTTAATAAAAAAAATGGGATGTAGAACTAAACTGAGAATTCACAGTGGAGGATGTGAAGAACCTAAAAAATGTTCAAAATCCTTAGTGATCAGAGAAATGCAAATCAAAACGACCCTGAGATTCCACCTTACACCAGTAAAAATAACTAAGTTCAAAACCTCAGGTGACAACACATGTTGCCAAGGATGTAGAGAAAGAGGAACACTCTTCCATTGCTGGTAGGACATTGCAAGCTGGTACAACCACTCTGGAAATCAATTTGAAAGTTCCTCAGAAAATTGGAAATAGACCGACCTAAAGACCCATAAATACCACTTTTGGGAATATACCCAAAAGATGCCCCACCATCCCAGGGGGGCACATATTCCACACTATGTTCATAGTGGCCTTATTTTTGATAGCCAGAAGCTGGAAACAACCCAGATGTCCCACAAGAGAAGAATAAATGCAGAAAATGTGGTTCATTTACACAATGGAATACTACTCAGCTATTAAGAACAAGGATATCCTGAGTTTTGCAGGCAAATGGATGGAACTAGAAAATATCATTCTCAGTGAGGTAACTCAGACCCAAAAGGACATGTATGGTATGGCCTCACTAGTAAGTGGATATTAGTCAAAAAATTGTACAGAATACTCAAGACACAGTCCACAGTACTCACAAAGGTCAACAAGCTGAAGAGCCAAAGTGAGGACACTTCAGTCCCACTTGGGAAGGAGAAGAAAGCAACCACAATGGGGAAGGTAGTGAGGGAGAGGGAAGAGAAAGAGATGGAGGTGGGGGTAGAGGGGAACATGATCTGATATTGGGTGGGAAAAGGACTGAAGCCCTGAGGGTCAGCAGAGAGAATGAAAACAGGCTACCTCAGGAGGAAGGAGGTTGGGAGGACACTCCAGAATGTATCAGAGACCTGGGAAGTGAGAGACTCTCAGGACTCAAGTGGGGGGGAGACCCTAGATGAAATGCCCTCAGTGGAGAGAAGGACCTTGTTGAACTCACCTCCAGCAGAAAGACAGGGCATCAAGTGAGGGATGGGCTTGCTATCCCACAGCCAAAACTCTGACCCATAATTCTTCCTGTCTGAAGGAACTGCAGGGATGGAATTGGAGAAGAGCCTGAGGAAAAGAAGGTCCAGCGATAGCCCCAAAGTGCGATCCAGCTCAAGGGGAGGCCCCAAGACCTGACACCACTACTGAAGCTATGGGGTACTCGCAGAAGGGATCTACCATGACTGTTCTCTGAAAGACCCAACAAGCAGCTGAAAGAGTCAGATAATGTGCACCCAAACACATATCAGGAGTTGCTGATCCCTCTGTTGAATTAGGGGAAAGCTGGAGGAAGCTGAGGAGGAGGACAACCCTGTAGGAGGACCAGCAGTCTCAATTAACCTGAACCCCGAGATCTGTCAGACACTGGATCATCAACCAGGCAGCATCCACCAGCTGAGGTGAGGCCCCCAACACATATTCAGCAGAGGACTCCCGGGTCTGGGTTCATTCAGAGAAGATGCACCTAACCCTCAAGAGCCTGGAGACCCCAGGAACTTTAGAGGTCTGGTGGGGTGGGTGGAGTAGTGGAACATCCTCATGGAGATGGAAGGGAGTGGTGCGGGACTTATGAGATGTGGAACGGTTCAGGGGTGGACCAAGAGGTGAATAAAACCTGGTGTAAAAATAAATAAATAAATAAAATAAGAAAAAAAGATCAGGGACCACTGGATGACGACAATAACTTTGAATTTTATAGGCAGAGAGGAGCTAATTTTATGAAGAGGAATGTAGAAGGTGAAGGAGGTTATAGAAAAACAGACTTAAACTGTATTCTTCAGAATCACAACTGATAAGGTAGCCCTTACTTATTAAGGCTGCTAAGGAAGTCATATAAAGCTTCTGGCTTTCTGATGAAGCCATATTTGGATAAAGCCACCTAAAGTGGAAAAATAGTAGAAGTAAAACAATGTACATTTAATACACCTAAGTGGCTGGACACCATAGCTTAGCAACAGAGTTTACTTCAGAGTGTCTGTTGGGTGCCTGGCATAAAAGGAGCCTTACTGCATTAGCAGAATGAGCATGAAATGAAGAATGAAATGGTTTCTCTTGAATAGCATTTGTGACATAATACACTCAAAAATCTGAAAATAAAAACATCAGAAGTTTGGCATTGTCTTCATAGGGCTTAGAGCAAGGAAATAAAATCATGTTATATTTTAAGAAAGGTAAAACTAGACTAAACAGCTACACTGACAAAGAACAACAGGAAGAAATAGTTCAGAGAAATTACACGTAGACCTGAAGTTTATCACTCTATCTGACCAAGATTTCCTGTTCACTAAGCCTTCAAGATTCCCTCCTCAAGTTCCAAGTTATATAAGCTTGTCTTCAGTACATACCATGCGGAGACTTACTCATGGTCATTAATTTAAAATTATCTTTTAAGAGCAAGAGGCTTCTTCAACAAAGGTAAAACTTTTCTTTCTCCAGCTTGATTCCCTTATTTAAAAAAATATCTTATACTAGCACATTTAAATTACACATCAGAAATCCAACCCCAGTTTACCATACCAGGAAGCATTTATTCTAAGAGAAGTCAATGATAGGCTAATTTCACCCTATTGCTCAATACAGTGAAGTGCTTGACTCACTCAAGCTAAATATATTGTTTTCTTATTGAATACAAGAAGAATAGAATTAGCAACTCTAAGAATGCTTTCTAGTTTTTCCTCTTATTAAAGAATGAAGTCTCATTTATTGAAATGGCCTCACCTAAAATATGTGACTTTGTCATAGTAACTAATACAAAGCACTTGCTGTCCAGCTGTGATTCTGTAAGTAATTTTTTGTCCTTTAAAAAGAAGATTCTTAAAGATGAAATTCTCAGTAAGAAAAGGAAAGCAGATATTTGTATTAGGTAGAATGAGCAGTATGGAGACTTATCCTCCCAGGAATAGAGAAAATACTATATTTTCTCTAATCCCAAACAGTAGCACCTCATTTATACTACAGGAGGAGGTGGAGGAGGAGGAGGAGAGGAGGAGGAGGAGGAGGAGGAGGAGGAGGAGGAGGAGGAGGAGGAGGAGACGGCGGCAGCAAAAATCCAGGTTGCACCTTCACCTATGATTGAAAATGTTTACTTGAAAGCTGAGCTGATCTATTGGATGATGTAGTTTATGTACCATCTAATGTTCAGGAAACTATGTCTTATTGTTGATTAAACAAGCTTAATCTTGCAAGAGAAAACATTTTAGTATATCCTACAACAGTACTTAAACCTTCCTCTGAAGTGCTTATTGCCAAAAAGAAAAGATAATTGATTGTCATTTGAGTTACTTCCAATTATGTTTAAGATATGTATTACTTGATTAATTAAACCACAAAAATAGCTAATGGCTTTATTAAAACAGAAGAAAAGAGTCATGCAAATCTATTCATAATTGAATTCAGAATCATGGAAGAAAGCAGTCTAATTCTGCCCAAAGTAGGAAGGGGTATTTCACATCATTTCAAAATATAAAGAATATTTACATTTTTAAAATACAATTAGTGATTTGTAAACAATTAAAAGTTCAAACTACTAATTTTATTAGATACCTTAAGTTAGATACCTGTGTAAGAAACTAAATCTTATTATTAGATTTTTTTTTTAAAGAGAAAACCAATTAACCCACTTTATACATGATTTGGAAAGAAGTATTAACCACTTTAAACTGAGGCCAATTAGTGACCTGACATTTCTTTTCTCTTTCTTATCTGCCCTCTGCTGGTTAAAAAAAGAAAGAGAAGAAAAGTTAAAAGCAAAGATGCTTAGCATGATGAAAAGAAATGTAATTTAAACAGAAAAAGTTCAATGTTATACAATTTTCATTAGACCAGACTAAATTGGAATAATTCATTTCTATTGGAAGAACTATTCAGATGTGAAGCATACTGCTTATGAGTTAAGATTGGAGTGAAAATAAAAACTATACTTGGAAGTACATCACTTTTTAATATAGATCAGATTAAACTGCCACATTAAAATAAGATCTGAATCATCTAAAATGGACACATGAGAAGCAGTACTCTCCCAGTTCTATCCTTGCAAAAACAACCAACTTGACTGAGTGCATTGTATGCACTAAATGTACACTAAAACTCTGCAAATAGCACACAACCCAGCACAACACCACTTTCTATCAGTAACTGATTCAGGTACCAGCTCATCTCTCTTTCTCAACAAGAGACAAAAGCTATAATTCTTTTTCTAAGGGAGGAAAATTAAGGAATGACCATGTCTTAACATTTCAGAAATCCTCAACACTCAATTTGTGGAATGCAGCATCTTTATTTTGTGCAGTTCTAACATCTTTCAATTGTGCTATGAGGTCCAGACAGATTATTAGCCAAATGGTATAGTAAACTGCATTCTACTTATCTTTTAGACCCAAACTTTTATTGGCATTTGGTTTTGTTTTTAAAGTTCTTGCCATTTAATACACATACAAAAAAGTACACAATTCATTTCCATGTAACTACCATCAGATTGAGAAGTCTATCATACCAGTTCAGCAGTCTCCTTCCTGTCACCTCTTCATCAGTTGTCCCCAAGGAACTATGTGGCATGTGGACCCCACAGACTTACTTACCTATTCTCTAAGCTCAGGTTAGTGCACTTAGTTAAGGCCTGCCTTCTTTAATTCAGTTGTGTTTGTAAGACTCGGACAAGTTATAACATATAGAATTAGTGATTTAAGTTCTTCCTTAAAGACTTTATTTTTAAATAATGGGGATGGGAAATCTGTGCACATGTGAGTTCAGGTAGCCTCTGAGGCCAGAAGAGAGACCTTAATCCCTTGGAGCAGGAAGTACAGGCAGTTGTGAGTCACCTGACATCAGTGCTGGGGACCAAAGTTAGTTCTTCTGCAAGAGCAGTCAGCATTTTTAACCACTGGACAATCTCTCCAGCCCAGTGACACAGTTGCCCATCAGCTTAAGCAGTTAGAATATTAGAGCTATTTTTAATATAAAATATTATATTATTTCTAATATAAAAGAATGTTTATTTTTCCCAATAATAAGTTACAACAATAACATTTTATTAGAAACTGCCTATACTTTTTGTTTCCATGACCTTAATGCCCCTTAATTCTGTTTACATTAAATTCTTCTTTTGAAAGTTTTTCAGGAAAAACTATCACTGGTCATATTCTAAGGCTCATCGAACAAGGGTTTCTTTAATCCACATAGATCTTTCAGGATTTAACTCTAACTTTCTTCTCCCTTGACTTTCATCTACAAAACAAAATATTCATTGTTGAGAGCATGGTATCAATAAATTCCTTCATTATACCATAAAGCCACCAAATTCTGACATATGTTACAATGGAAATTCCCCTTAAATCCTGCTCAAAGGTAGAAGAAACGTATCTTATGCATTTAAACTAGGGAGGAACAGTGATCTGCAGAGGTTGAGATAGAGGTGAGGAGTAGGCAGGTAATGAGCAAAGGATACAGAGTCTGCTAAGACGAGAAAGTTCTGAAAATGCACGATGGTGATCTTGCAACACTAAAAGAACTTAATGCCTCTCAAATGGGCTTATTGCCACTGGAAGAAAAAAAATGAGAGGATGTTGTGTACATTTTACCAAAGTGAAAATTTTGATATAAGGTCATGTGTGAGGGGAGGGGGAGGGAAAAGGAGAGGGGGAGAGGGAGGGAAAGGGAGGGGGAGGCTGTGTGTTTTCCAACTTTATTGAATAGGTTCTCTCTTACCACTTTACATGACTTTCCAGGATCAAATTTAGGTTGTCAAGCTTGTACAGCAAGCTTCTTAAATTGATGAGCCATCTTGTCAGCTGTGAGCTAAATTTTAACTTTCAAAAACTATGCGAGGGTTAACATGACTCTTGCAATGGTAATATACTTGCATTCTTTCTTGAAATGTATTTATTTTTACACTTAGCTATATCAATGTTCAACTCTTTCAGTTCTCTTCCAACATCCTGGACTTTTAAAATGTCTTTAGGAAGGAATAGAAAATTACGGTAAAAAATTTAAAAATAACTTTGGTTAAAAATTTTCAGACCCAGAAGTCACTTGTGTAATGTCATTGTCTACTTAGATCTTTAATGTAAGCGTTTTAGCCATAAAATTTCTACTTAGATATTTAATGTTAAGTGTTTGAACCATTAAAGTTTTAAATTTGGGTGACGGGGTTGACACAGTAATTAAGAGCACTTGCAGTTCTTTCATAGGATGCAGATTCAGTCCCCAGCATCCACATGGCAGTTCACAATTGTCTGCATCTCCAGATCCAGGGTATCTGATCCTCTTTTACATGCATACAAATGCCTGCCTACACATAATATTTTTAATTTAAAAACAATATATATATATATGTATATATATATATCTCACACTTTTTACTGAAAAAATCAAGTATGAAATTTTTCTTTTAAATAAGTAATTATTCCAACTCTGTTACCTCTCAATCAATTTACAAATAAAACAAGTGTTTTCTCCAGCCCTATAGTTCAATTTTTAAAGCCACGGTGTATGTATCTGTGTGTTAGGACGGGGGCAGGGGTAGATTAAGGAGAATGGAGACTTTGTCAAAGGAAAATGTTAATAAGTTATATTTCCTTGTTCCTTTTTAAAACAACTATTTTATTTATCATTTGTTGAAATAAATTTGATTGGCTGGTATGACTTCCTGTTTTGTAAATCATTCCCAAGTAGATTATTTTTATTTAAACTTTTAACAGTTAAGCCATTATGAATCTGCCTGCCATTCTGACCTTTAGTAAAAATGCACAATTCATAATTAACAAGGACCTTCACTGGAATTCTTTGTATTAGTCAATTACACAGAACTTATTTGCACTGATAAGATTCAGGTTTTAGTCATTTATTTGCAGAATATTGAAACAGAATGAAATATCACCTAGGCAGATAGAAATATTAAAAATCACAACTGAAATAAAAACTAATTCCTAGCCAGACACTCAATATTCTTATGTTTTCCTTCTTTCTTTCTCTCTTATTTTTTCTTTCTTTCTTCTTTTTTTCTTTTTTCGTTTTTAGCTTTTAAAGACATGGGTTTTTTTCATGTAACCTGGACTATCCTATCCCGGAACTCACTCTGTAAACCAGGCTGGCCTTGGACTCACAGAGATCCATTTGCCTCTTCCTCCCTGGTGCTAGGATTAAAGGAGTGTGCCACCACTGCCCCACTCCAATATTCTTATTTTCTTACTATATATTTTTAAAATCCTGAATGTATTGAAATGTGTTTCTCTACTCTACATTAGCAGAATCTGTAATTCTCTAGAATGGACATAATATACACTTCTCCCTGAATTCTAGTCAGATGTTGTTGTAGTTGTTACCAAAAGTACATTTTGTTTGATAATAAAAATTTTACCAAAAATGAAAAAATATTAAAACCAATTCTACTTAGAGCAGCATTAACTAGACATGTTTGGGCAATAATTTACCTGACTGCAAGAGCTTGCCTGTGCTTGGCTTAAAACTACTCTCAGGAAAAAAGGACAAAGCACACTAGTACTAAATTAAGGCCTACAATGCATTCACCATGGCCAGTCACTCTTTCAAGTGCCCTGTGACACATAAGCAACCTTATCCTCAGGTAAGAGACATGAGTGTACACTCCTGATCTCACAGAAGGTAGTATACTGTGGGGTTTTTAAAAAATGGATTCAGGTCTACTGGAATATCTGAGATGAGTTTTTTTTTATTTGTTTTTACCCAAGTGATTTATTATTCTTGAGATACATGGAGTCAATTGGATAGGTCAAGAGAACAATATGGCTGAATTAAAGACTAGCATCATTTTGATTCCAAAGGTAAGCTTGGAAGTAAAACTGCATCACTAAATTAGGCCCACCTTGAGAAAGTGGGAAGACCGTTGTTGATCCCTATGTGGCAATGACTGGTCAAAAATCTACTAGTCAGAATCTTTCAGCAGAGAGGCCTTCCATGAGACGCCATCCTACAGTCCTATTATGTAGAGGGTGGAAGTCCCAACAAGATAAAAGGAATCTAGTTGCACATCAACATTTATTACAGGGCTCAACTGTTCTGGTTTTGAGTCCTACCACATGTGACACTAGCAAAATTTTAAATTCATTGTTTTGTGCTCCTTATGTGTATAGCTGAAAACCATTCTTGTTTCACAAGGTCAATCTAAAAATAAAAATATTAAAATATGCATGTGTCACAATTAAACTGGTGCCGATAAAATTACTCAATGAATAGGTGCATAAGAAAAAAATGTTAAGTGAATAGTGGGCAGAAAGGATTTAAAAAATATGTATTTTTAGTAAAAGTTTTAGTAAAATACCCGACAAAATTCCAGAAGTAAAGGAATATTTCTGCACCTTTTTGCAGGACAGCATTACACAATAAACATGTTCTTGCCCATTTAACAGATGTCTTTGAAGTCACAAAGTCTCCAGAAAGTCCAGGGGTCCCTCAGTGAAGAAGCATAAGTGGTGAGGTAAGTGCTGGTATGTATGCTTGTTGCATCCTGGCCCAGAGATGGGGACAATACCAGAAGCCAGAAGATCTTAGCACAGGACAAGACAAGAACTGGAGAAAATGCTGGAACCTGTTTGATGGCTAACAAGACTTGTTTGGATAGTTGTTGATTAGGCCAAGGCAGAGAGGAAGATTGACACATGGGAGAGTTAGCTAAGGTTAACACTAGATCTTTTGAAAATGCAGCCCTATTGGAAATCTAAAGGATCACCAGATTTCCTGTGGAAGCATTGATTCTTAATGCAACCATAGTCAGAGATAAGGCTTTGAAGATCAAAGGACCAGAGGGCTCTGTTCTCAGGACTGAATTAATCCCTTTGTAATTCAGATCTTAGTCTATTGCCAAGTGAGAATGCTTCAATTCCACATGGGAGGGAGAAAAATATAATCATGGGAGAAAGAGAGAGGGAGGGACCTGGGTGGGGAAATGAAGAGAGAAAGGAAAATGGGAACATGATCAGGTATTGGGGGGACAGGAGCAAAGCCCTGAGGGTCAGCAGAATGAATGGAAATATGCAACCTAGGGGGTGTGAGCTGGGGTCCAGCTAGAAAGTACCAGAGACTTGGGAGTTGAGAGACTCACGGGATTCAAAGGGAGGGCTCTTAGATGATATGCCCAACAGTGGGGAGAGGGAATTCATAGAGACCACCTCTAGTAGAAAGACAGGGCATCAAGTGGAGGGATGGGGTTGCATCCCACAATTAAAAATTCTGACCCAGTATTGTTCCCAAAAGAACTGCAGGAACAAAAATGGAGAAGAAACTGAAGGAAAGGTGGTCCAGTGACCAGCCCAACTTGGGATCCATCTTAAGGGGAGGCTCTAAGGCCTGACACTATTACTGATGCTATGGTGTGCTTACAGACAGGAACCCAAGCATAGCAGTCCTCTGAGAGGCCCAAAAAAGCAGCTAACTTGAGACAAATGCAGATACAACTAACCATTGGACTGAAGTTGGGGACCCTTGTGGTTAAAGGCTAGAAGAAGCTGAGGAGGGCAACCCCATAGGAAGACCAGCAGTCTCAACTAATCAGGACCCCTGAGATCTCTCAAACACTGAGCCACCAACCAGAAGCATGCAGGAGCTTGTCTGAGGCCCCCAACACATATATAGAAGATGACTTCTGGGTCTGGCTCTTGAGAGACTAAGGCCCCAGGGAATGGGGAGGCCTGGTTGGGGAGACAAAATGGGGGAGAGGAATGAGATGACTGGGAGGGGGGCAACATCTGGACTGTATAAAAATAAAAGTAATTATAAAAAAAAGAAAACAGCTCTGTCTGTCTGTCTCTTTCTCTTTCACTCCTTCTCTTTTTCTCCCTCTCCCTCTCTTCCTATCCCTCTTCCTGTTTCTCTCTCTCTCCCTCCCACCACTCCACTTCCTGGCTGCTATGAAGTGAAGTAAGCATCTTTGCTTCTCCCTGATACAATGTTCTGTCTCATCAAACACTTAGAAACAATAGGGTCAAGTGAAACCTCAGAAAACTGGGTCAAAATAAGTGGGTTTTGTTTGTTTGTTTGTTTGTTTCTTTTGATTTTCTGGAGAAGTTCGTCACAGTGATGGAAAGTTAGCACACCATTTACTAATACTGTGTGTATCTGAATAGTTTTAAAGTACAGACACAGATTCAGCAGTGACTTCTGGTTGGCATCAACTTCAATGCCCTTTCCTGGAACACGATATTAGGGAATAAATCACAAACTATGTGAGCTTGATACTGTAGTAGGGAATAAACAGAATAAATAAGTAATATACTATATTATGTTAGAAGGTGGCAATGATATAAAGAAACAGTGACTGGGACAAGGACATGACAGAAGGTTGCAATATTAGAATAGGGCAAGAATCTAGGTAGTTTGGGGGACAAAGACAAGATAAGCAAGAAGAATATTATGAAGTGATATCACCAAGATGGCAAAAGGAAGAAGGAATGAGTAACAGAAATTGGGAGTGGAGCTCTTTTGTCTGGTGCTGCTGCCTCTCCAGCCAGGTTCCTGTACCCCATGCCCACCACATTGGAAGAAGCTGCCCTTGCCTTTCTGTTGACTGTGTTGTTCACTTCTGTTGCAGTCCCAAAATACCTGTCAACTTAAATGAGCAAAGATTTACTCTGGCTTATGCTTCAGTTCATTGTTTCCTGCCTTAGGAGAAATTGAAAATCACTATAGAGTATCATGTAATGGAAATAAAGGCACTCACTTACCCCAAATAGGAGAAAGAAGGGCATAAGAGAGGGGAGAAAAAGAGAGAGAATAAGCCAGAGGGAAGGATACTCCTTTCAAAAGTATGATCCAGGAATAGAACATTGTGATCTATCTCTGACTCCTACCTAACAGCTCCTTCAGCTATGAGCTCATTAGTGAATGATTAACTCATTAACAAGGTTACTCCCTGGCGATCTCATTGCATTCCCACAATACCAACAACTGGTGGGAACTAAGCCTTGGGTTTGGGGAAAGCACTTCATGTCCAAACTATAAGAAGACTGTTACTGCTACCTATGATTACTTTTAATCATTTCTCATCCCACCACCCTTTCACTTGTACTTTTACTATTCCTTTTTCAATTCTGTGAAATTCTTAGAGTTTACCAACAACCACTATTTCTTTTCTCCATCCTTCATCCTTCCCATTTTCCATGCCACCATACCTGCCTAGTTCCTCTGTACCACAGTGACATGGAGTGGTCCTGTAGTCTGATTCTTGAGGTCACTGCAAATAAGTTTAACAGGGCTATCAGGTTTCCTATAGATATCTTCAACCAAAACAACAAAAAAAAGACCTCTGCTTTCTAGCAAATGGATCATTTGATGAGATGAGTACGTTCTGAGGTACAATGTTTAAATCAGCACAAATATGCTTACAACATGATATTCTTCCTTGGCCCTTTTCAAAAGATGGCATAGACATATTTATTGCACAGCGATGGAATAAAATACCCTACCTCTATGCTCAATAGAATAATTCCAGGTACCGTGATTGGAATCCATTAGCTTAGACTTCTTAATTGATGTGTAATTCTCAGGGTAATTCACAAATACAATTGCTCTCACATGTTGTAACATGCTCAATAGTAACTCCATCTCTACCTATGGTTTCTCTTCACCATGCTGCTTTCAGTTTCCCTTGTTCATAAAAGTAAGGACCTTTGAAAAATCAGAAAGCATATTTCACATATGTCTGGTCTATTTTGTTTCTTTAATAATGTAAGGAAAACATTAACCATGAAGCCAGGTCACAGAAAGGAAACAGGTTCTTTTTCTAAACATAATAAATAGTATCCAAATAATTCACTTTTGATATTACAGACACACTTCTAAAATTTTTCCTGAAGATTAAAACAAAATCTGTACTACTGGTCTATTTTACTGTCAATTCCAAACATGTTTCTAAGTCAAATGTCTACAGGTTAAATTACTATGTGCATATAAACAAATATAAAGTTTTTCTACACACCAATGTTCCTTTCCTTTAGGACAGTTATATCATGTTATGAGATTCTTTGGTGTATGCATCTTTTTGCTGGAGTAAACTGCAATATATAGATATAGATATAGATATAGATATAGATATAGATATAGATATAGATATAGATATAGATATAGATTTGATACTGTAGTATAAATACAAGAGATATTAAAGGAATGATTATTTCAATTTTATTTATAAAAAGCATCACAGAAATGTTAGTTTTTAAAATAATACCAATGAAGTATATAGTTTATTTCCTGCATAGACTTTACAATTAATTCCTTTATAAAACAGACCTGTAAAACTAATATGCCTCAATTTATCATCCTTTTCATTTTTCAGTTTTGTTGAGTATAGGCTTTTGAAGCAAGATGTGATGAACTTTTTAAATTTTCTCAGTGTCTGTTGTTATGTCTCCCTTTTCATTTCTGAGGTTGTTAATTTGGATACTGTCTCTATGCCTTTTAGTTAGTTTGACTAAGGTTTGACTAAAGTTAGTCTGTCTATCTTGGTGATTTTCTTAAAGACCTAGCTCTTGGTTTTGTTGATTCCTTGTATTGTTCTATTTGTTTCTAAATGATTGATTTCAGTCGTGATTTGATTATTTCCTGCTGTCTACTCCTCTTGGGTGTGTTTGCTTCTTTTTGTTCTAGAGCTTTCAGGTGTACTGTTAAGTTTCTAGTATGAGAACTCTCTAATTTATAAAGGTACCTAGTGTTATGAATTTTCATTGTGTCCCATAAGTTTGGGTACGTTGTGCATTCATCTTCATTGAATTCTCAAAAGTATTTGTTTCCTTTTTTATTTCTTCCATAACCAAGTTATCACTGAATAGAGAGTTGTTCAGTTTCCATGAATAGGCTTTCTGTTGTTATTGTATTGTTGTTCTTGTTGTTAAAGTACAACGTTAACTCTGGTAATCTAATAAAATGCAGGGAGTTATTTCAATCTTTTTCTATCTGTTGAGGCTTATATTGTGTCCAATTATATGGTCACTTTTCAAGAAGGTTCCATGAGCTACTGAGAAGGTATATTCTTTTGTTTTGAGGTGAAATATTCTGTAGATATCTGGTAAATCTATTTGGTTCATAACTCCTGTTAGTTTCACTGAGTCTCTGTTTAGTTTCTGTTTCAATAATCTGCCCATTGGTAAGAGTGGGATGTTGAAGTCTCCCATTATTATTATGTGAGGTTCAATGGGTGTTCTAAGTTCTAGTAAAGTTCCTTTTACAAGTATGGGTGCCCTTGCATTGGGGGCATAGATGTTCAAACTTGAGGCTTCACCCTGGTGGATTTTTCTGTAGTATGTGTATGCAGGTATAAAGTGTCTTTCCTCATCTCTTTTGATTACTTCTGGTTAAAAGTCTATTTTATTGGATAGTAGAATGGCTACTCCAGCTTGTTTCTTGGGACTGTTTACTTGGAAAACACTTTTTGGCCCTTTTCTCTGAGGTAGTGTCTCTCTTTATTGCTGGGGTGTGTTTCTTGTATGCATCAGAATGAGGGATCCTGCTTACTGTCCACTATGCTAGCTACCCTGTGCTGTTTTATTGTTGAATTGAGTTCATTGATGCTGAGAGATTTTAATGATCAATCATTGTTAGTTCCTGTTATTTTGTTGTCAGAGGTGGTAGTGTGTGTGTATGTGATTCTCGTTTTGGGGTTTGTTGTGAGATGATTAATTTCTTATATTTTCTTGAGTATGGTTACTCTCCTTACATTGAAGTTTTCCTTCTAGTATCATCTGTGCAACTGGATTAGTAGACAGATATTGTTTGAACTTGATTTTGTCATGAAATATCTTGGTTTCACCATGTATGCTAATTGAAAGCTTTGCTGAGTATAGCAGTCTGGGCTGCCATCTGAAGTCTCTTAGGGTCTGCAACACATCTACCCAGGATCTTCTGGCTTTTAGAGTCCCTCTTGAGAAGTCTGGTATAATTCTGATAGGTCTGTCTTTATATGTTTCTTGGCCTTTTTCACTTTTGCAGCTTTTAATATTCTTTCTTTGTTTTGTACATTTAGTGTTTTGATTATTATGAGGCAGGATTTTCATTTCTGGTCTGATGATCTGGTGTTCTGTAGCCTTCTTGTATACATATGGTCTTCTCTTTCTTTATGTTATGGAAGTTTTCTTCTATGATTTTGTTGCATAAGTTTTTCTGGCCATTTGGACTAGGAATCTTGACTCTCTTCTAGTCCTATTATTCTTAGGTTTGGTCTTTTCATTGTGTCCCAAATTTCCTGAATGTTTTTTGGTTAGGAACTTTTTACACATGGCATTTTCATTGACCCAGATTTCATGGTACTAATTTCGTCTATGGTATCTTCTATGCCTGGTATTCTCTCTTCCATCTCTTGTATTCTGTTGGTGATACTTGTATCTGTAGTCCCTACTCTTTTTCCAAGGTTTTCCGTCTCCAGAGTTGCCAACATTTTTGTTTAATTTATTACTTCTATTTCCATTTTTAGGTTTGGACAATTCTGTTCATTTCTTACATTTGTTTGATTCTATTTTCCTGTATTTTTATCAGGAAATTATTCATATTCACTTTAAAAGCCTCTATCATCTTCATGAAATGAGATTTAAGGTCAGAATATCTCTCTTTAGGTGTGTTAGAATATTCAGGGCTTGCTGTAATTGGACAGCTAAGTTCTGATGGCGTCATATTGCATTCGCTTCTGTTGATTATGGTCTTGCATTTGCTTTGCACTATCTGGTTGTCTCTGGTGTTACTTGGGTGTCCTGGATTGGTGCAGGCCTCCCAAGAGGCTGGCAGATCTTTGTATCCCAGGTTAGAGCGTACCCTTAGTTTGAGCAGACCTCCTATATCCCCTGGTTAGAGCAGTCCTGGGAGACAGGCAGGGCTGGGAGATGGCGGTTGGGAAGAGGGGTGCAGGTTCCTTGTTCTGCTGCCAATACAGGTGAAGATATGGGCTTGAAGGATGATTAAGACACCCACAGGGCTGGACAGAGCCCAAATTTTCTGGACTCTGTTGAGTTCTAGCTGGTGTGAAGATTGTGGTGGGGGTTGGGTCACCTGTGTGACGTTCCTCCTAAAAGACAGGGAGGACTGAGGGAGGGCTCTTCTTTTCAATTGTTGCTACAGCTTTACTTAATTTTTTATTATTAATTTTTTTCTCCATCTTTATGAAATTGTGTGTTTCTTATTTACATTTCAATTGTTATTCCCTTTCTCAGTTTCCAGGCCAACATCCCCATAGCCCCTCATACTCCCCTTCTATATGGATGTTCCCCTCCCCATCCTCTCACCATTACTGCCCTCCCCTCAACAATCCCGATCACTGGGAGTTCAGTCTTGGCAGGACCAAGGGCTTCCCCTTCCACTGGTGCCCTTACTAGGCTATTCATTGATACCTATGCAGTTGGAGCCCAGGGTCAGTCCATGTATACTCTTTGGGTACTGCCTTAGTCCCTGGAAGCTCTGGTTGCTTGGCATTGTTGTTCATATGGGGTTTCAAGCCCCATCAGCTTTTTCAGTCCTTTCTCTGATTCCTTCAATGGGGGTCCCTTTCTCAGTTCAGCAGTCACCGATGTATTTGCTGTATTCTGTCTGTGTCTCTCAGGAGAGATCTACATCCGGTTCCTGTCGGTCTGCACTTCTTTGCTTCATCCATCTTATCTAGTCTGGTGGCTGTACATGTATGGGCCACATGTGGGGTAGGCTCTGAATGGGTGTTGCTTCAGCCTCTGTTCTAAACTTTGCCTCCCTATTCCCTCCCAAGGGTATTCTTATTCCCCTTTTAAAGAAGGAGTGAAGCATTCACATTTTGGTCATCCTTCTTGAGTTTCATGTGTTCTGTGCATCTAGGGTAATTCAAGCATTTGGCCTAATAGACACTTATCAATGGGTGCATACCATGTGTGGTTTTCTGTGATTGGGTTATCTCACTCACGATGATATTTTCCAGTTCTATTCATTTGCCTATGAATTTCATAAGGTCATTGTTTTCGATAGCTGAGTAATATTCCATTGTGTAGATGTACCACATTTCTGTATCCATTCCTCTGTTGAAGGGCATCTGGGTTCTTTCCAGCTTCTGGCTATTATAAATAAGGCTGCTATGAACATAGTGGAGCATGTGCCTTTGTTATTTGTTGGAGCATCTTTTGGGTATATGCCCAGGAGAGGTATAGCTAGGTCCTCAGGTAGTGCAATGTCGAATTTCTGAGGAACCTCCAGACTGATTTCCAGAATGGCTGTAACAGTATGCAATCCCACCAACAATGGAGGAGTGTTCCTCTTTCTCCACATCCTAGCCAGCACCTGCTGTCACCCGAGTTTTTGATCTTAGCCATTCTCACTGGTGTGGCGTGAAATCTCAGGATTGTTTTGATTTGCTTCCCTTATTACTAAAGATGTTGAACATTTCTTTAGGTGTTTCTCAGCCATTCGGCATTCCTCAGCTGTGAATTCTTTGTTTAGTTCTGAACCCCATTTTTAATAGGGTTATTTGCCTCTCTGCAGTCAAACTTTGTGAGTTCTTTGTATATTTTGGATATAAGCCCTCTATCTGTTGTAGGATTGGTAAAGATCTTTTCCCAATCTGTTGGTTGCCGTTTTGTCCTAACCACAGTGTCCTTTGCCTTACAGAAGCTTTGCAGTTTTATGAGATCACATTTGTTGATTCTTGATCTTAGAGCATAAGCAACTGGTGTTTTGTTCAGGAAATTTTCTCCAGTGCCCATGTTTTCAGGATTCTTCCCCACTTTTTCTTCTATTAGTTTGAGTGTATCCAGTTTGATATGGAGGTCCTTGATCCACTAGGACAGGATGATAAGAATGGATCAATCTGCATTCTTCTACATGCTGACCTCCAGTTGAACCAGCACCATTTGCTGAAAATGCTATTTTTCCATTGGAAGGTTTTGGCTCCTTTGTCAAAAATCAAGTGACCATAGGGGTGTGGGTTCATTTCTGGGTCTTCAATTCTATTCCACTGGTCTAAGTGTCTGTCCCTGTACCAATACCATACAGTTTTTTTTTCTTTATCACTATTGCTCTGTAATACTGCTTGAGTTCAGGGATAGTGATTCCCCCTGAAGTCCTTTTATTGTTGAGGATAGTTTTAGCTATCCTGGGTTTTTTGTTATTCCAGATGAATTTGCAAATTGATCTGTCTAACTCTTTGAAGAATTCGGTTGGAATTTTAATGGGGATTGCATCTGTAGATCGATTTTGGTAAAATGGGCATTTTTACTATATTAATACTACCAATCCATGAGCATGGGAGATTTTTTTTCCATCTTCTGGAATCTTCTTCAATTTCTGTCTTCAGAGGCTTGAAGTTCTTATTGTACAGATCTTTTACTTGCTTGGTTAAAGTCACACCGAGGTATTTTATATTATTTGGGACTATTATGAAGGGTGTCGCTTCCCTAATTTCTTTCTCGGCTTGTTTCTCTTTTGGGTAAAGGAAGGCTACTGATTTATTTGAGTTAATTTTATACCCAACCACTTTGCTGAAGTTGTTTATCAGGTTTAGTAGTTCTCCGGTGGGACTTTTGGGATCACTAAAATATACTATCATATCATCTGCAAATAGTGATATTTTGACTTCTTCCTTTCCAAACTGTATCCTTTTGATCTCCTTTTGTTGTCTGATTGCTCTGGCTAGGACTTCAAGAACTGTATTGAATAAGTAGGGAGAGAGTGGGCAGCTTTGTCTAGTCCCTGATTTTAGTGGGATTGCTTCAAGTTTCTCTCCATTTAGTTTAATGTTAGCTAGTGGTTTGCTGTATATGGCTTTTACTATGTTTAGGTATGGGCCTTGAATTCCCACTTCTTTCCAGGACTTTTATCATGAAGGTATGTTGAATTTTGTCAAATGTTTTCTCAGCATCTAATGAAATGATCATGTGGTTTTTATCTTTCAGTTCGCTTATATCGTGGATTACTCTGATGGTTTTCCGTATATTAAACCATCCCTGCATACCTGGGATGAAGCCTACTCGATCATGATGGATGACTGTTTTGATGTGTTCTTGGATTCAGTTTGCAACAATTTTATTGAGTATTTTTGGGTCGATATTCATAGGGGAAATTGGTCTGAAGTTCTCCTTCTTTGCTGGGTCTTTGTGTGGTTTAGTTATAAGAGTAAATGTATAGAAGGAATTTGGTAGTGCTCCATCTGTTTCAATTTTGTGGAATAGTTTGGAGATTATTGGTATGAGGTCTTCGATGAAGGTCTGATAGAATTCTGCATTAAACCCATGTGGACCTTGGCTCTTTTTGGTTGGGAGACTTTTAATGACTGCTTCTATTTCTTTAGGAGTTATGGGGTTGTTTAAACGTTTTATCTGTTCCTGATTTACGGAAGTACCTGGTACCTGTCTAGGAAATTGCTCATTTCCTCCATATTTTCAAGTTTTGTTGAATATAGGCTTTTGTAGTAGGATCTGATGATTTTTTTGAATTTCCTCTGATTCTGTTATGTCTCCCTTTACATTTCTAATTTTTTTAATTTGGACACACTATCTGTGTCCTCTCTTTAGTCTGGCTAAGGGTTTATCTATCTTGTTGATTTTCTCAAAGAATCAAATCCTCGTTTTGTTGATTCTTTGTACAGACCTTTTCATTTCTACTTGATTGATTTCAGCTCTGAGTTTGATTATTTTCTGCCTTCTACTCCTCTTGGGTTTATTTATTTCTTTTTGTTCTAGAGCTTCTAGTTGTGCTGTCAAACCGCTGACATATGCTCTCTCCTGTTTCTTTTTTGCAGGCACTCAGAGCTATGAGTTTTCCTCTTAGCAGCGCTTTCATTGTGTCCCATAAGTTTGGGAATGTTGTATCTTCATTTTCATTAAATTCTAAGAAGTCTTTAATTTCTTTCCTTATTTCTTCCTTGACCAAGTTGTCACTGAGTAGAGCATTGATCAACTTTCATGTATATGTGGGCTTTCTGTCATTATTGTTATTGAAGACCAGATCTGATAGGATTCATGGGCTTATTTCTATCTTCCTGCATCTGTTGAGGCCTGTTTTGTGACTGACTATATGATCAATTTTGTAGAAGGTATCACAAGGTGCTGATAAGAACGTATATACTTTTGAAATTTAGGATGGAATGTTGTATAAATATCTGTTAAATCCATTTGGTCCATAACTTCTGTTAGTTTCTCTACAACTCTGTTCAATTTCTGTTACCATGATCTGTCTATTGAAGAGAGTGGGGTGTTAAAATCTCCTACTATTATCATGTGAGATGCAGTGTGTGCTTTGAACTTTAGTATGGTTTCTTTTATGAAAGTAGGTGCCCTTGCATTTGGAACATAAATATTTAGGATCGAGAGGTTTATCTTGGAGGATTTTATCCTTTGATGAATATGAAGTGTCCTTCCTTATCTTTTTTGATGACTTTTGGTTGAAATTCGATTTTATTCGATATTAGGATGGCAACTCCAGCTTGTTTCTTTGGGCCATTTGCTTGGAAAGTTGTTTTCTAGCCATTTACTCTGAGGTAGTGTCTGTCTTTGTCTCTGAGGTGTGTTTCCTGCAGGAGGTAAAATGCTGGGTCCTCATTGCATATCCAGTCTGTTAGTCTATGTCTTTTTATTGGGGAATTGAGTCCATTGATATTGAGAGGTATTAAGGAATAGTGATTGTCACTTCCTGTTATTTTCGTTGTTAGAGGTGGGATTATGTTTGTGTGTCTCTCTTTCGGTTTCATTGCAAGGAGATTATACCCGTGCTTTCTCTACGGTTTAGTTTCTCTCCTTGTGTTGGAGTTTTCCATCCATTATCCTTTGTAGGGCTGGATTTGTAGAAAGATATTGTGCAAATTTGGTTTTGTCATGAAATATCTTGGTTTCTCCACCTATGTTAATTGCGAGTTTTGCTGGATAACAGTAACTTGGGCTGGCATTTGTGTTCTCTTAGAGTCTGTATGACATCTATCCAGGATCTTCTGCCTTTCATAGTGTCTGGTGAGAAGTCTGGTGCAATTCTTAGAGGTCTGTCTTTATATGTCCCTTGACCTTTTTCCCTTACTGCTTTTAATATTCTTTCTTTGTTTTGTGCATTTGATGTTTTAACTATTATGTGACAGGAGGAATTTCTCTTCTGGTCCAATCTATTTGGAATTCTGTAGGCTTCTTGTATGTTTATGGGCATCTCTTTCTTTAGGTTAGGGAAGTTTTCTTCTATAATTATGTTGAATATATTTACTGGCCCTTTAAGTTGGGAGTCTTCACTTTCTTCTATACCTATTATCCTTAGATTTGATCTCATTGTGTCCTGGATGTTTTGGGCTAGGAGCTTTTTGCGTTTTACATTATCTTTGACGGTTATGTTGATGTTTTCTATGGTATCTTCCGCCCCTGATATTCTCTCTTCCTTAGGTTTTCTATATCCAGGGTTGTCTCCCTTTGTACTTTCTTTATTTTTTCTATTTCCATTTTCAATTCCTTCACCTGTATGGTTGTGTTTTCCTATAATTCTTTCAGGGATTTTTGTGTTTCCTCTCTACGGGCTTCTATTTGTTTACTTGTGTTTTCCTGCATTTCTTTAAGGGAGTTCTTTATGTCTTTTTTTTTTTTTTTTTTTTTTTTTTGGTTCTTTTTTCGGAGCTGGGGACGAACCCAGGGGCCTTGCGCTTCTTAGGCAAGGGCTCTACCACTGAGCTAAATCCCCAACCCCTCTTTATGTCTTTCTTAAAGTACTCCATCATTATCAAAAAATGAGATCTTAAATCTAAATCTTCTTTTTCTGGTGTGTTTGAATATCCAGTATTTTCTTTGGTGGGAGAACTGGGCTCTGATGATGCCAAGCAGTCTTGGTTTCTGTTGTCTAGGGTCCTGCACTTGCCTCTAGCCATTGGTTTGTATCTGGTGTTTGCTTATCTTGCTGTTTCTGAGAGTGACTTGACCCTGCTTTGGGCCTCTGTGTCAGCACTCCTGTAGAACTGTTTTCCTGTTTTCTTTCAGCCTTCTCTGAGAAAAGGTGCTCTGATTTCAGGTGTGTCGGTGCTCCTGGAGACTGTCTTTCAGCTCTAGGCGAGGGCGGGTATCAAAGGATCCTGCCCCCAGTTGCTCCTGGTTCTTGCACCCACGGGCACAGTTGGCACTATGTGATTCCCTCTTGGGTCTGGACTGTGGGCAGAGGGTATTCTCCTCTGACTTCTCAGGAGTGTCCACACTTCTGAGGGTCCAGCTCTCTCCCCCACGGGATTTGGATGGAGGGAGCTGTTTGGCCAGTTCAGTTAGGTCCTGGGCACAGACCAGAACCACGGGTACCAGCGGCTGTCTGTTCCTATATCCCTGTGTCCAGGGGCACTGTGCAGTTTCCCCTTGGACCAGAGATGTGAGCAGAGGTGTGCAGAGGTGGCAGTCTGTCCTGTGATCTCAGGATGTCTGTGCTCCTGGGTGTTCAGCACTCTTCCCCATAGGATTTGGATGCAAGGAACTGTGGGATGGTATCAGTTCCACTTTACTTAATTCATCACTCAAATTGTAAACATTTCTAGAGAAGACTACAACATTTTAATACATGGATAAAATTATACTGGTTAAACCAGAACAGGTTGTTGCATTGTATATATATTTTTTTTACTTAATGAAGACAATTTCTTTCAAATTCATATATTCTTTGACTATATTCAGTCCTCCCATTGTCTCTACAAATGAGAATAAATGTGATAGTTTCCCTTCTGAGTTGGGATTATTTACTTAAATATAATGATCTCCAGTTATATCCAGCATATGATGCACTTTTCTTTAGGGCTACATAAAATTCTATGTATCTATCTACATGTCATTTATCCATTCATCTGTTGACTGACATCTAGGCTGATTCCATAATTTGGCTATTGCAAATAGTTTAAAAAATCATAGATGTGCAAGCATATCTGGATCCTATAGTAATTCTAAGGTATTTGGGAAACCTACATATTGATTTCAATATGGCTGGGCCAGTTTACATTCCTACTAGTAGTATATATAGATTCCATTTTACCAAAATCGTTTCAAGCATTTATTGTTGTATTTATTGGATTTTGAGGGGGGGAAACACATCAAACACAAACTATAATAGTACTATCTGTTACCTATGGTTACTCCTTTTAATCATGCCTTGTCTCCCTACCTTTTTAAGTAAATCTATGTCTTTATATTCTATAGTGTGTATTTTATAAAATTGTGGGTACCAAAGTCCAATTTACCTGCATTAAGAATATCTGCTTTTTAAAATATAGTTAACAGTTTCAGATTATAATTTGATTATATTTGTCTATTCCATTCCCCTCTTTAAACTATCCAGTATATCCTTGGTGTATAATTCTCAAACCGATAATAAAGTGGCCTTTTCTTATCTCTTCTAAATTTAATTTTATTTTCTCAGATATCAGTATCCCTATATCTTCTACTTCTTAGTATTATTGGCAAGAAACGCCTTTCACTATTCTTCAACCCTGTCTGAGTCTTTGTTGGGGTTTCACTGCTGTGAACACACACCATGACCAAGGGAACTCTTATAAAGGACATTTAACTGTGGCTGGCTTACAGGTTAAGAGGTTCAGTCCACTATCATCAAGGTGGGAGCATGGCAGCATCCAGAAAGACGAGGGGCTTGAGGAGTTGAATGTTCTATGTTTTTATCCAAAGACAGGTAGGAGAAGACTGGTTTCCTGGCATCTAGGACAAGGGTCTTAAAGTTCAGGGCCATAATGACTCAATTCCTCCAACAAAGCCATATCTACTCCAACAAAGCCACACCTCCTAATAGTGCCACTCCCTGGGCCAAGCATATTCAAACCATTACATTCTGTATTAGATTAGTCTTTGTCAGTTGGGTACATAATCTAATGAGCTAGCTGTGTCTTTTGATTGAATAATCTAGACCTTTAACATTCAGGATTTTGATTTTGTAGTATTTGATCCTTTATCATTCCCCCAAATGCCTTATTTCTGTTTTTATGTGGTGCATTCTTTCCTGTGGCCTTATGCATGTGTTTATTTGCTTATCCTTTATGCATAAGACTTCTTTAAGTATCTTATGTAGTGCTTGGTTGTCATGAATTCCTTCAGGTTATGTTTAATATGAAGTGGCCTTTTCTATTTATGAAGGGCAGCTTTGCTGCATATAGTAATTTAAGCTAGCAAATACTGTCTTACAGAGCTTAAAGTGAATCATTTTATGCCCTCCTAAATTAGAGTTTTGTTAAGAAATGTATTGTTATTCTGATGAGTTTGACTTTATATGTGACTTGCTTCTCTACAGTAACTTTAAATGTTTTTCCTCCTTTTATCACTTAGTGCATTTTAATAGACTTCATAGGTAACTACTTTTGTTCTATCTATTTGGTGTTATAAATATCTCCTGAAACTTATACGACAATTTCCTTTTCTAGATTTGAGGAACTATGACTTTATCAAATATATTTCCTATGCTTTGAGCTTCAACTTTTTACTTTTTAATGTCTATTATTCACAGCCTTGTTCTCTTCAGGTTTTCACACAGGTACTGTATGTTCCATTTGTGTTTTCTGATTTCTGATGTTCTGTGCCATCTAACTTGCCTTCAAGACCTAACTTGTCCCATTCTACTAGATTTTTATCTAAATTTGGCTTATTGAAGTTTTCATTTCTAAAAATTTATTTTTCCCAATATTTCTATTTCTTATTTGGATTTCTTTTTGTTTGAATTTGCTTTGAATTTAATAATGAGCTTGTTCATGTTCTCTCTCATTTCACTGACAGTTTTGTTATATTCATTGATGTTTTGCCTGAGTATATGTCTGTGCCTCACCTCTATCTCTGTGCCTACAAAGGCCAAAAAAGGATATTGGATCCAGTGGAATCCAGATGGTCCTGAGACATAATATTGGTGCTAGAAATAGAAACAGATCCTTTGGAAGAACAGTCTGTGCTCGTAATCACTGAAGCTTCTCTTTAGCCTTTCATTGAACATTGTTTTTTATAACCACTCTTTTAGATTCTTTACTCTTGATTTAATCTAATTCTCTAATTAGAACTCATTACAGTAAAATTAATAACATTTGGAGGTGTCCTACCTTGATTTTTTCTTAGTGTTTCTATGATAGACTTGTGGATCTGGAATTAGATCATTGGTTATATTTTTTGATCATAAATATTCTTTCAGTTGAGGTATATGCAATGATCAAGTGGGACTAGGTTGCAGTAGGAGTGATGTGTTACTCATCGCCATTGGACTGAACCAAACTTCTTTCAGCCTGTATGCTCAGGGAACCAAGCACAATCTCTAGCATACTACAAGAGAGTAAAATACCAGCTACAAAAACCTCTACTACAAATGGATAGGCTTATTGAAGAATTAGAGTAATGACCAACTGAAAACATCATTCTTTAAAATTCAGTAACTTGGGGGTGGATAAAAAAATTTAGCATGATGCTCTGCCCATGATATTATGGCTCAGGACCATCTCCAGAGGAAAACACCTAACGCCATCTGGGACCCCTGTGCACTGGGGCTCCCAGAAAAGGCAGCGCAGGCCCTCTTGGTTGCCACCCTAACAGAGAGCCCAAAAGCAGTCCCCCACGAGCAAACTTGGGCCGCAGGAACAAAGGTAAGACCAACTTTTCTGCTCCAAGCGACCTGCCTGGTGGTCTCAGGACACACAGAGGCAAAATTCCTCCGGAACCGGACACTCCCAATTTGTAGCTGGAGCCCCAACCTCGCTGATCCCTGCAGCTCACTGCTCCCAAACCCCTTGGGACAGAGAGCTCACCACCCAGACAGGTGGGCACTCCTGAGACTGCAGAGTGAGAGAGACCACCAACACTGCCCACCACTGCCCATATCCCTGGCCCAAGAGGAAACTGTATAGGGCCTCTGGGAACTGGAAGATAGGGGCACTTAAGCAGCAGGTCCCCTGTGCTCCAGACACCTCCAGGACCTAAAGGGACTGGATCAACAGTTCTCTGCACCCAAATCCCATGGGAGGGAGAGCTAAACTTTCAGAGGGGCAGACATGCCAGGGAAGCCAGACAAGACTACACTCTGCCCACATTTATGACTCCAGAGGAAAATACCTAACGCCATCTGGGACTCTGGTACACGGGGGCTCCTGGAAAAGGCGGCGCAGGCCCTCCTGGATGCCGCCCTCACCTAGAGCTCAAAAGCAGGCCCCCACGAGCAACTTGAGCCACGAGACCACAGGTAAGACCAACTTTTCTGCTCCAAGCAACCTGCCTGGTGAACTCAGGACACAGGCCCACAGGAACACCTGAAGACCAGTAGACAGGAAAGACTATACGCCCGAAAGCAGAACACTCTGTTCCCATAACTGGCTGAAGGAAAACAGGAAAACAGGTCTGAATCACTCCAGACACACAGGCCTATAGGACAGTCTACCAACTGTCAGAAATAGCAGAACAAGGTAACACCAGAGACAACCTGATGGCAAGAGGCAAGGGTAGGAACCTAAGCAACAGAAACCAGAACTACATGGCAGCATCAGAGCCCAATTCTCCCACCAAAACAAACACTGAATATACAAACACACCATAAAAGCAAGATCTAGATTTAAAATCATATTTGATCATAATGCTGGAGGACTTCAAGAAAGATAAGAAGAACTCCCTTAGAGAAACTCAGGAAAACATAAACAAGTAAAAGCCTATAGAGAAGAATCACAAAAATCCCTGAAAGAATTCCAGGAAAACACAATCAAACAGTTGAAGGAATTAAAAATGGAAATAGAAGCAATGAAGAAAGAACAAAGGGAAACAACCCTGGATATAGAAAACCAAAGGAAGAGAAAAGGAGCCATAGATACAAGCATCACCAACAGAATACAAGAAATAGAAGAGAGAATCTCAGGAGCAGAAGATTCCATAGAAATCATTGACACAACTGTCAAAGATAATGGAAAATGGAAAAAGCTACTGGTCCAAAACATACAGGAAATCCAGGACTCAATGAGAAGATCAAACATAAGGCCTATAGGTATAGAAGAGAGTTAAGACTCCCAGCTCAAAGGACCAGAAAATATCTTCAACAAAATCATGGAAGAAAACTTCCCTAACCTAAAGAAAGAGATGCCCATAAGCATACAAGAAGCCTACAGAACTCCAAATAGATTGGACCAGAAAAGAAACTCCTCCCGTCACATAATAGTCAAAACACCAAATGCACAAAATAAAGAATGAATACTAAAAGCAGTAAGGGAAAAAGGTCAAGTAACATATAAAGGCAGACCTATCAGAATCACACCAGACTTCTCGCCAGAGACTATGAAAGCCAGAAGATCCTGGACAGATGTCATACAGGCCATAAGAGAACACAAATGCCAGCCCAGGTTACTGTATCCTGCAAAACTCTCAATGAACATAGATGGAGAAACCAAGATATTCCATGACAAAACCAAATTTGCACAATATCTTTGTACAAATCCAGCGCTACAATGGATAATAAATGGCAAAGCCCAACATAAGGAGGCAAGCTACACCCTAGAAAAAGCAAGAAACTAATGTCTAGGCAACACAACAAAGAGGAGAAAAGCACTCAAACATAATCTCACATCCAAATATGAATATAACAGGAAGCAATAATCACTATTCCTTAATATCTCTCAACATCAATGGTCTCAACTCCCCAATAAAAAGACATAGATTAACAAACTGGATACACAATGAGGATCCTGCATTCTGCTGCCTACAGGAAACACACCGCAGAGACAAAGATACACACTACCTCAGAGTGAAAGGCTGGAAAACAATTTCCAAGCAAATGGTCTGAAGAAACAAGCTGGAGTAGCCATTCTAATATCGAATAAAATCGATTTTCTTCTAAAAGTCATCAAAAAAGATAAGAAAGGACAATTAATATTCATCAAAGGAAAAATACATCAAGATGAACTCTCAATCCTAAATATGTATGCTCCAAATACACGGGCACCTACATACTTAAAAGAAACCTTACTAAAGCTCAAAACACACATTGCACCTCACACAATAATAGTAGGAGATTTCAACACTCCAATCTCATCAATGGACAGGTCATGGAAACAGAAATTAAACAAAGACATAGACAGACTAAGAGAAGTCATGAACCAAATGGACAGAACAAATATTTATAGAACATTCTATCCTAAAGCAAAAGGATATACATTATTATCACCACCTCATGATACTTTCTCCAAAATTGACCATATAAGTGGTCATAAAACAGGCCTCAACAGATACAGAAATATAGAAATAATCCCAAGCGTGCTATCAGACCACCACGGCCTAAAGCTGGTCTTCAATAACAATAAGGGAAGAATGCCCACATATACGTGGAAGTTGAACAATGCTAACCTGGTCAAGGAAGAAATAAAGAAAGAAATTAAAGACTTCTTAGAATTTAATGAAAATGAAGGTACAACATACCCAGACTTATGGGACACAATGAAAGCTGTGCTAAGAGGAAAACTCATAGTGCTGAGTGCCTGCAGAAAGAAACAGGAAAGAGCATATGTCAGCAGCTTGACAGCACACCTAAAAGCTCTAGAACAAAAAGAAGCAAATACACCCAGGAGGAGTAGAAGGCAGGAAATAATCAAACTCAGAGCTGAAATCAACCAAGTAGAAACAAAAAAGGACCATACAAAGAATCAACAGAACCAAAAGTTGGTTCTTTGAGAAAATCAACATGATAGATAAACCCTTAGCCAGACTAAAGAGAGGACATAGAGAGTGTGTCCAAATTAACAAAATCAGACATGAAAAGGGAGATATAACCACAGAATCAGAGGAAATTCAAAAAATCATCGGATCCTACTACAAAAGCCTATATTCAACAAAACTTGAAAATCTGCAGGAAATGGACAATTTCCTAGACAGATACCAGGTACTGAAGTTAAATCAGGAACAGATAAACGATTTAAACAACCCTATAACTCCTAATAATAACTAAATAGAAGCAGTCATTAAAGAAAAAAAGAGCCCAAGTCCAGACAGGTTTAGTGCAGAATTCTATCAGACCTTCATAGAAGACCTCATACCAATACTATCCAAACTATTCCACAAAATTGAAACAGATGGAGCACTACCAAATTCCTTCTATGAAGCCACAATTACTCTTATACCTAAACCACACAAAGACCCAACAAAGAAAGAGAACTTCAGACCAATTTCCCCTATGAACATCGACGCAAAAATACTCAACAAAATTCTGGCAAACCGAATCCAAGAGCACATCAAAACAATCATCCACCGTGATCAAGTAGGCTTCATCCCAGGCATGCAGGATGGTTTAATATCGGAAAAACCATCAACGTGATCCATTATATAAACAAACTGAAAGAACAAAACCACATGATCATTTCATTAGATGCTGAGAAAGCATTTGACAAAATTCAACACCCCTTCATGATAAAAGTCCTGGAAAGAATAGGAATTCAAGGCCCATACCTAAACATAGTAAAAGCCATATACAGCAAACCAGTTGCTAACATTAAAGTAAATGGACAGAAATTTGAAGCACTCCCACTAAAATCAGGGACTATACAAGGCTGCCCACTCTCTCCCTACTTATTCAATATAGTTCTTGAAGTTCTAGCCAGAGCACTCAGACAACAAAAGGAGGTCAAGGGGATACAGATTGTAAAAGAAGAAGTCAAAATATCACTATTTGCAGATGATATGATAGTGTATTTAAGTGATCCCAAAAGTTCCACCAGAGAACTACTAAACCTGATAAACACCTTCAGGAAAGTGGCTGGGTATAAAATTAATTCAAATAAATCTGTAGCCTTCCTCTACACAAAAGAGAAACGAGCCGAGAAAGAAATTAGGGAAGCGACACCCTTCATAATAGTCCCAAATAATATAAAATACCTCGGTGTGAATTTAACCAAGCAAGTAAAAGATCTGTACAATAAGAACTTCAAGACTCTGAAGAAAGAAATTGAAGAAGACCTCAGAAGATGGAAAGATCTCCCATGCTCATGGATTGGCAGGATTAATATAGTAAAAATGGCCATTTTACCAAAAAAAGCTTATCTACAGATTCAATGCAATCCCCATCAAAATACCAATCCAATTCTTCAAAGAGTTAGACAGAACAATTTGCAAATTCATCTGAATAACAAAAAAAACCCAGGATAGCTAAAACTACCCTCAACAATAAAAGAACTTCTATGGGAATCACCATCCCTGAACTCAAGCAGTATTACAAAGCAATAGTGATAAAAACAGCATGGTATTGGTACAGAGACAGACATATAGACCAGTGAAATAGAATTGAAGACCCAGAAATGAACCCACACACCTATGGTCACTTGACTTTTGACAAAGGGGCCAAAACCATTCAATGGAAAAAAGATAGCATTTTCAGCAAATGGTGCTGGTTCAACTGGAGGTCAACATGTAGAAGAATGCAGATTGATCCATGCTTATCACCCTGTACAAAGCTTAAGTCCAAGTGGATCAAGGACCTCCACATCAAACCAGATACACTCAAACTAATAGAAGAAAAAGTGGGGAAGCATCTGGAACACATGGGCACTGGAGAAAATTTCCTGAATAAAACACCAATGGCTTGTGGTCTAAGATTCAGAATCGACAAATGGGATCTCATAAAACTGCAAAGCTTCTGTAAGGCAAAGGACACTGTGGTTAGGACAAAATGCAACCAACAGATTGGGAAAAGATCTTTACCAATCCTACAACTCATAGAGGGCTTATATCCAAAATATACAAAGAACTCAAGAAGTTAGACCCAGGGGAGACAAATAACCCTATTAAAAATGGGGTTCAGAGCTAAACAAAGAATTCACAGCTGAGGAATGTTAATGACTGAGAAACACCTAAAAAGAAATGTTCAACATCTTTAGTCATAAGGAAATGCAAATCAAAAACAACCCTGAGATTTCACCTCACACCAGTCAGAATTGCTAAGATCAAAAACTCAGGTGACAGCAAATCCTGGCGAGGATGTGGAGAAAGAGGAACACTCCTTCATTGTTGGTGGGATTGCAGACTGTTACAACCATTCTGGAAATCAGTCTGGAGGTTCCTCAGAAAATTGGACATTGAACTACCTGAGGACCCCGCTATACTTCTCTTGGGCATATACCCAAAAGATGCCCCACCATATAACAAAGACACATGCTCCACTATGTTCATAGCAGCCTTATTTATAATAGCCAGAAGTTGGAAAGAACCCAGATGCCCTTCAACAGAGGAATGGATATAGAAAAAGTGGTACATCTACACAATGGAATACTACTCTGCTATCGAAAACAATGACTTTATGAAATTCATAGGCAAATGGATGGAACTGGAAAATATCATCCTGAGTGTGGTAACCCAATCACAGAAAAACTCACATGGTATGCACTCATTGATAAGTGGCTATTAGCCCAAATGCTTGAATTACCCTAGATGCACAGAACACATGAAACTCAAGAAGGATGACCAAAATGTGAATGCTTCACTCCTTCTTTAAAAGGGGGAACAAGAATACCCTTGGCAGGGAATAGAGAGGCAAAGATTAAAACAGAGACAGAAGGAACACCCATTCAGAACCTGCCCCACATGTGACCCATACATATACATCCACCCAATTAGATAAGATGGATGAAGCAAAGAAGTGCAGGCTGACAGGAACCGGATGTAGATCTCTCCTGAGAGACATAGCCAGAATACAGCAAATACATAGGCGAATGTCAGCAGCAAACCAATGAACTGAGAACGGGACCCCCGTTGTAGGAATCAGAGAAAGGACTGGAAGAGCTTAAAGGGGCTCAAGACCCCATATGAACAATAATGCCAACCCACCAGAGCTTCCAGGGACTAAACCACTACCCAGAGACTATACATGGACTGACCCTAGGCTCCAACCTCATAGGTAGCAATGAATAGCCTAGTAAGAGCACCAGTGGAAGGGGAAGCCCTTGGTCCTACCAAGACTGAACCCCTAGTGAACGTGATTGTTGGGGGGAGGGTGGTAATGGGGGGAGGATGGGGAGGGGAACACCCATGTAGAAGGGGAGGGGGAAGGGTTAGGGGGATGTTGGCCCAGAAACCAGGAAGGGGAAATAACAATTGAAATGTAAATAAGAAATACTCAAGTTAATAAAGATTAAAAAAAAGAAAAGAAAAGAAATGGAAGTACTCAGGTGAGAAGTAGATACTGAAGCAAACCTGAGGCTCTATCACATTGATATTCTTTTCCCAATGGAAAACAGGTAACCTTCACCCACAAAACCATTGGTAAATATTCTGGAGGGCTAGTCTAGCAATGGCCTTGAAGGATCAGGGCTCTGTAACCATACTTAAGGAAAGGACCACCATCCTTATTATCTCTGCTTAAAGTTTTCTGTGTTTAGTGCCTTATTAGTTATTGGTAAATACTAGTATTCAGGCCAAGCTGTTCTTCATATAGAATATTTCCAATAAGAATCTTTGTATTAAATGACTATAGTCCTACATAATTAGCCAATGTTATGTTTAATAAAACCAAAATTCTCAGGAAAAAAAGATTTTAGATCTTTTATCTTTTTCAATATTCCTCTGCTGATTTATTAAAATGTTCCAATGTTAAATTTTATAACCTCTGGAACTTAAAGTAATACATTAAAAACGCCCTCTTCTCATATATATGTTTCCTGGACACTTACTGCATCTTTTTTATTCCTGTGTCTTCACAATTTATTTCATAGTAAGATAAATTAAGCCATGGTTTTTCAACCAAGTAGTTGAGCAAATTTTTGTTTTTTAATAAAATTTTAACAAATTTCAAAAAAAATTTAGCATGGTCAATAGTAAGATATTAGTCACTGTGTAAACAGTAATACTGATGATCAGAGAGGAACAGCAAAAATAGAATTGAGAAAAATAAGTGAAAGGAGAGAACAATTAAGGATACAGGAGGATATAACATATCTCCAATCAGGATTGAATGAGAAGAAGGAAGGCATTAAGGAAATTTAATCACATAACCTAAAACAGCTTGGGAGGCTAATCAAAGAAATTTCTCAGCTCCATCCAACCTGTGCCCACTGGTAGAACATACCTAAATGAAACAGTGGAGGCAAACACTTACTGAGTTGGATAGAGCAGTCTACAAAGTTGCACACAGATAATAGAGAGCAGATGTGAGAGCAGATGCAGATTTACTATGTAGACACTGACCTAAGCACAGGTACAGACTGTCTCTGCATCATCATTTGCATGTATGAAGGTAAATTATCTCTATGTGGTTGCTGAGTGTACACAGATATAGACAAGCACATGTGCTTGGGGTGCAAATTGACTGTGTGTGGTCACATGATGGGCACAGGTGCATGTCTCTATGCAGTCACTTGTCTTTCATACCTGCTCATCCTGTCCTTAGGCTCTCTTACTTTTCCTTGACTATTTGGATTTGTATATTTTGATAGGTTTGAGAGCAAAACCTTTTGTGGTACTAAGCTTCTTGTGTTTATCTCTGTTGTTTGCCAGGCAACCAGAGGTGTGGTTCCTGAGCCAGGAGGTGGACATTACACTTGTAGGTGTTTTACAGGCTCTACATCTTGAAAGGGACTGTTAGAAAGTTTTTCAAGCTCTCATCTCATCAAAGATAAGAAGAGTTCATGGGTCTCATTCTAGTCTATAGTTCAGTCTATATTTTTAAATATGAAATACTGTACACTTCAGGTTCTGAGTTTTTACCCTCTAAGTAGAGGTATTTTATACACCAGGATTCAGAGAACAGAAACTTCCCTGAGTTCCCATGGTGAGCTGGATAGATAGCTTTGCATCTAGATTACCTGGTTTCTAATTCAGCTTTTTCAAAAATGGTTTTCACAGCTGCTCTGCAAAAATGAAGAGTAAGGGATTTTCCTAATATCTAAAAGCTACACAGAAGCCAAGGTGCCTGTGTGTGTCAACAGAACACACGCCCATTTTACATCCTGTACTGGTTGTGTTCTTAAAGCCTCTGACTGGGACTTTGCCTCAGCCTTCATTCTCATTCATTCTCATTCTCATCTCCCCCTCCCTCCCTCCTTCTTTCTTCCCCCTCTCTCCCCTATGTAAATTATTACCTGGTTATCCAGAGTGCTGAGAGTAGGGGATACATTCCCCAGGACTTTCTTTTATTTTATCTTAAGCTGAAGTTGCAACCATTTGTGATTGTTCTTACTCAGCTTAGAGAATTCAAGACACAGAGTCAAGGCTGAGGACTCCAAACAGGTCCTCCTGTTCTGCTATTTTTTTCTTTCCTGTTTCCTTGCCACTGAAACTAAAGTGTTTTTCTTTTATGACCCATTTCGTGGGATAGCTGTTCTCCATGAATTACCAGTCTACTGAGAAACACTAGTAGCTGCTGTGTGGATATTGTTGGTCGTCTTTCTTCCATAACAAAAAGGATTTCTTTTCAAAATTGTAAATAATCGGTGGAATTACAATTCATAAACTATGGCATCTTAGAGACAACTGTCAAGAAACAGAAAGATTCCTGGAGCTCACTGGCCTGCCAGCCTAGTCTAATTGCTGACTTTCTGGTTCAAAATGGACAGCAGACAGTATGAGAAACATCTGACATCTGCCTTCATCTTCACACACACACACACACACACACACACACACACACACGGGGGGAGTATTATCCAAAGAAAAAATGTCTATCCTACTTGATATCTAGTAAAAATAAGAATGGTCTGATACCATGTAAACCTAGGTTTAAGGTCCAGTATCCTTTGATACAGTCTCAAAAGAAAAAGTTCCTTTTCTCTTTTTTGCTATGTGTCTACTACCTGCATGTAGTACCTGCAGAAGCCAGTGATGATATTGGATCCTTTGGAACTAGATGGAGTTACAAAGAGCTGCTGGCCACTATGAGGGTTCAGGTAAATGATTTTAAATGCCTCCTTGCCTCCTTTGCCTTTTATCATTGTTGATTTTTTTATTAAAGAACTTATCACTCCTGATGTTTAATTATGGACTTATTTGTTTCTCTTGCTACACTGAAAACATTCTGAGATCAAGACTCTTACCTGATTTTCTCTTCTCCTGACTATATTGTGAAGATGAATTCTTTTTTTTTTTTTTTTATTAACTTGAGTATTTCTTATATACATTTCGAAAGTGTTATTCCTTTCCCAGTTTCCGGCAAACATCCCCCCCCCTCCCCTTCCTTATGGGTGTTCCCCTCCCCACCTCCCCCATTGCCGCCTCCCCCAACAGTCTAGTTCACTGGGGTTCAGTCTTAGCAGGACCCAGGGCTTCCCCTTCCCCCTGGTGCTCTTACTAGGATATTCATTGCTACCTATGAGGTCAGAGTCCAAGGTCAGTCCATGTATAGTCTTTAGGTAGTGGCTTAGTCCCTGGAAGCTCTGGTTGCTTGGTATTGTTGTACATATGGGGTCTCGAGCCCCTTGAAGATGAATTCTAATAATTAGAAATATGTTAAACAATTTTATGTCTCCAACACTAATAAATTTCAGAGAGGATTATGATTTTTTAAAATCACAGTGTTTTTTTTTTTAATTTCTGAAAAGTGAACCTAATGTACTCCTAAAGGACAGAACAGAACTACAAAATTGTCATAGCATTCATTTCAAAGGCAAATCTGCCACAAATTACAACAGCACTATTTGTCATGGTTAGAATGAGTGGCATTAGCTAATCACCACTAATGGCTGAGCCAAAGCCTAAAAGTTCACCGCAGGAATCAGGAAAAACCTGAACTGGGGTAGGATGTGTGCCTGGCATGCAACTGCTTATGTCCGCCGTCTTTCTCCAGTCTCCTGTCATCACTGAACCAAGCAGAACACTGTGGTCTTCAATGTTAAGTAGTTCTCTGATCTAGTCCACAGTAAGTAGTTTTCTGATGCATTCCAGGAAGTCCCCTTGGGCAATTCCCAAATATTTTCAGACAAAAACCTACTTACTAATTTCTTATCTGGCCAGAAATAAAACTTGTGATTTACCTGTAAATGAATCATAGTTGGTTCTCTGTTAAAGTTTCCATTAAAAAGATGAAATCTTTGGAAAGGGATGTATCCCTCTAATGTGGGTAAATCACACAGTAGAAATAAGGACCTCCCAGAGGTGAGAGGTCTTGGGCGGGGTGTTAAAACTTTTCCCAGTTAGATCTTACCCCTATATTTAGAGACAGAAAGCCATGGTTATCATACTTAGATAATTGTGGGACGTTTATATAAAATCTTTCTATATCTGAGTTTTCTCATTTAAAAAGCGAAGAACTAATATCACCTGGAGAGAAACTACTGCAGCATGAACTATATGAGCTAAAATGCTCAGAGAAGTATCCTAATGCAGGAGAGTGCTGCAGCTGTGATGCTATAGATGCTGTAGTAGTGCCTGAAAGTTTACTCCAGCCAGGTAGGTGGCCTTTGAAGAATACTTTAACTGCCTGTGCCTTACATTTCTTCTGTAAAACTTGTGTAGCAACTTCCAGGGACCAAGCCACTACCTAAAGACTATACATGGACTGACCCTGGACTCTGACCTCATAGGTAGCAATGAATATCCTAGTAAGAGCACCAGGGAAGGGGAAGCCCTGGTCCCTAAGACTGAACCCCAGTGAACTAGACTGTTGGGGGAGGCGGCAATGGGGGGAGGGGGAGGGAACACCCATAAGGAAGGGGAGGGGGGAGGGGATGTTTGCCCGAAACCGGAAAGGAATAACACTCGAAATGTATATAAGAAATACTCAAATTAATAAAGTATTTCTTCTGTAAAACTTGTGTAGGACTCTATGGGGCTAGCTAACTTAACATATATAAAACTCTTGGGCACTGACTAGAGAAAGCACTATAAAATGAAGATGATTGTTAATGTTGCTCAATTATTATTATCATTGTGAGTTTTGATTTAATAGAACATTTTGAAGCATTGCTTATTTGATAACTATTTCTTATGCCCCATTAGCACTCCATTTTCTCTGTTGTTTCTAAAAGGAATCATAGGTCAGCCCTCTGGCTCCCTAATTTCAACATCTTTTTTGCATTTTGTCTATTCTTATATCTAAGGAAGGTGAATTCTAAAATTCTAAAATTATATATATATCTCCATGACCAATTTTATTTAATTTCTTAAAATGATTAGCTTGAGGTCCAGTTTTAACCTGAAGGCATTGAAAAACTCCATTACAGCTTTTCACTATTTCTATTTTGGCTCCATAAAAAATGTACTCAAAACTTTTTTTCTCAAAATGAGAACTGTGGAATTAGTAATGCAAATCTCATGGTAGAATATTAAAGACAAAAATTTACTTCATTTACCATATGCATGGAGTTTCTATAACACAAAAAAGGCACCCTTCTAGAATTAGAGGTTGGTTTAAAAGTATAGAGAAGCTGATATCTGACATCAGGGAAGAAATAAACATAGCTGGACATGGTGGCCCAGGGCTGTAATCCCTGCAAATGGACGGAGAAGCAGAGAGATGGTGAGTTCCAAGGCAGCCTGAGAAACACAGTGAGTTCCAGGTCAGTTTGAACTACAGAGCAATAGCTTCAAAACACTAAATTTAAAAATGTAAACAAATTCAAGTCACTACAAAAGATTAAACAAATGACTGAGAAACTTTTGAAGACATTTGCTATCCTGAGCCACCAGAGAAATACAAAATAAAACTGCTTTGAAATTTCATCTTCCCTCAGTTAGAATGGCTATGATCAAAATCCTCCCAAAAATACTGGTATAACTATGAAGAAAGGACAACACATATTGAATGCTGGTAGAGAGAGCAAGCTGGTTCAGCCACTATGAAAATCTGTGTGGAGCTTTCTCAAAAAGCTATAAATAGATCTACCACATGATCCTGTTAGACCACTCTTGGTCATATACCCAAATGACTTCTATCCTACTACAGAGAAACCTGCTCATCCATATTTGTTGTTGCTCTAGTCATAATAGCCAAGAAATGAAAACAGCCTTGATATAGTCAATTGATTAATGAATAATGAAAACAGGATATATTTACATAATAGCTATTAAGAAAAATGAAATTCACAGGTAAGTAGATGGACCTGGAAACAAGTATTCTGTGAGGTAGACTAGACTCAGAAAGACAAACATCTTGTGTTTCCTCTCATTTGTGGATGTTAGCTGTGAATCTTTGGATATATATGTTCCATTTGGAATACTCACTGAGAGCAGAAACTTAGTAAAAACCTATGGGGGGAGGGGTTCAATAGAACCGAAGGGAGGAAGATGCAGTGGGATAAAGGCTTGAATGAAATTAAAGAAAGGATTAAATTGGAGTGTAGGGTGGGAGGGCAGGATAAAAAATTGAATGTAGGTAGCTAGAAATAAATAACACCAAAGACCATTGGAAAAATCCATATGGAAATGCACCTAATACTAGAGTGAGGCAGACAGGCAGGCAGACACACAGTGGGGGTGGGGGTATGTGCATGTGTCTGTGTCTGTGTGTTAAAACAGTTATCCTATAATGGGATTTTCAAAAACCTACTGGATACCACAGGCTAAATTAAAAAAAAAAAAAACATTGCAAAGGTGTTGACCAGTGAGGTCTCAAATGTAACAGATTTTGGCCAATCCTATTGGTTACCCTCTGAAACATAACAGCAAGACCGTATTGCTGAAGACAAAGACATGCTGTACTTCAGTCACAATTCATGGAGGTAACAGGCTGGTATGGTCCTGACCTAGAAGCTTCACTCCTACTAGCTGTCATTCTGGAAGATGTTCTACGTGCTACCAAAAAAGAAAAGACATTGTTAATATTTCACTGATGTGACCCATGCCAGTTACAATTATATTGGCTTGGCAATGCCCACTGCTGCAATAGTGGCATGAATATCATAGGCATAAACAACCACTGTCTGTTTAGATTTAAGTCCTATTCCATAAGATAAAACCCAATGGCATCAATGTCAGTTTAAGAATCTATGGTTAGGTAGGTTATAGGCCACAGGGGAGAACCCACTGTCGTTATTCTGCTAAATGGACATAATATTAACCAACTCTAAATTTTATACATAAATTAATATTTTCAACCCTCATCAGAGAAGCTTCTATTTGCAGTAGACAGTAATTAACACAATAGCCACAACTGACCAAGATGCAATTAAGAGACTATAGGATGCTTACCCCTACATGGGACATCCATAGCACATCCTCTTCTCCCAAAGCTAATGGATAATTACATAAGAGAAGGTGGAAAGACTGTAAGAGCCAGAGGTAGTAGAGGAATATAAGGAAACAGTGTCTCCATACACACAAAGCAGCTCATCATATAAACTCAGTGATTGTAACAGCATTCACAATCCCCATGTAAACTCAGACCAGATCAAAGCCCATCATAGAGATGGAAGTTTGGCATAAAGTCCAACCCCTAGCTGAAGAGCTATTGGTAGCTGATAGCTGCTGGGAGAGGGGAAGTCAGTTTCCTCTAACAGAATCATCAGCTCCTGGCCATTCGGCCAAGTTCCAAGAAGGACATACATTCTTGAGCATCATATTTTGGAACTGATATATCTGAGATCATAAACTGGAATTGATGGTTGAAAAAAGAAGAAACAAAAATGGTACAGGTTTGGGTGGGTAGGGAAATGGGGGGGAATCTGAAATGACTGGTAGGATGAATATGAACAAAACACACTATGAATGCTCCAAAGAATGAAATTTTTTAAGAAAAAGAAAAGACATAAGTTACAGTACATGACAGAAATAAATGTAAATAGATCCTAAGACATTGAAGAAGATAAAGATTAGTCTACAATGGCGGCTAAACTGGAGTATACATGCTAGGCTCAATTTATAGATGTTAACAAATCACAGAACATGTTACAAGTTGAGGAGCGAGAGTTACTTGAAGCAGATGAAGCAGAAGTGTAGAGCCTACTGAGGTCCTGAGCAACTAGTCGATAAGGACCAACACCATCTGAATACAGCATTGGCAAGGATAACATGAAAGTAGTACTTATCGAATAAATGGAAGGACCACAGCAGATGTGGAGACAGTCTGGAGAAAACAGCATAAAAAGTAATAATAATGCTAGTTAAAGTTGAAAGCATTGAAATTTGGTAACAAACTGAATGTGTCAGACAGTGGAAAAGAATACAGAGATATCTGCTAAAAGGCTAGACATTCTCCCTGGGAATCAGCTATTTCTCAAACTAACTCAATAGAAGATATTATTTATAATCAAATTAAAGGCTAACTTCAATAAATTATATATATATAACATATATAAGTTATGTACGAAACTTCTCTAAATAATCTAATAATAAAATATAAAGAACAAAATTACGTCAGTTACAGGAAAATGGAAGAACCTGGAGATGTTACTTAGCAAATTAAGCCAGTCTCAGAAAGATAATCATTTCATGTTTTATTTAGGAATTCTTGATTTTTATACAGACATAAAGTCATGTATAGATAGTAACAAGAAAATAGAAACAAAATTTTTTATCAGAATTAAGAGAATTATGGAGAAAGAATATGGTCAAAGGTTCATATCCCTATATGAACATGTCCTAATACAATGTATTATCAGTGTACAATGAAAAGCAGAGAACCTGAAAAGACGGAGGCATTTGATTGATTTTATAGTAAAATCTAGTATCACAGCAGACAAAAGTACACCCATCACATATTCCTCTCTTCACAAAACTGTAGCATCAGGCCTTTGTTTTGATCCAAATATGGCAAAGATTAGAATAAATTATGTTATCTCCTAAATAATATTATCCTAATTCCATTGACTTTATCTTGCAGCTTTGTCCAATCTCAGTTGGCCACAGTGTGCTTGCATGGTGATAACCCTAGGTCTATTTTCCTGTTCCATTAAGCTATACTATAAAGTCATGAATGCAAGGATAAATAGTCTTGAAATCGAGTAAAGTAATCCTCACTTTATTCTTCCTTTTCTCAGAATGTTCTCAAGTACTCTAGTTCATTTGCTTTTCCATATGTTTCAGAATAATATAATCTGTACTTACAAATTCTCTTGTTAAATAAATCCCAAAGCCTATATAAATTATTTATTTATATAAATAATTTTCAACTGATAAGCTTTCCTGAGTCCCTTCTTAAACATCCACCCACCTCTTTTAAAGCTTCTCTTGGCCATTTGGTTTTTAATTAATTTAGGGATATTCACCATATCTTCATATTTATCCTGCAATTTGCTACCGTCTTAGTAAATAACAACAGTAACTGTTTAAACAAAAAAAAAAAAACCTCAGTAAAAGGGATAGAGCATTTATAATACACACACATACACACAAGCTTTCAATACCTTAAAAATATTTTAGCATTCATGTAGTCATGAAGTTACATCCAGTATCATGGCCCACAAAAGTACACCCATCATAATCTCTTCACAAACATCCAGCTTCAGGCCTCTGTTTCTGTTCAGTTGATACAGTCTAGGTGTCTTAAGTTTGTTTTCTCTGCCATTTAAAGAATTAAAAGGCAGGGGGAAAAAAACCTGAAGCACAATAGGTAGCAGCAGAGAAATCTCAAGCACTGTAAACAGAACCAGCAGTTGAAGAAAAGTACTTATTGGGGGTTAGGAAACACACAGATGGCAGCAGACACAGAGAAAAAGTCCCTCTGCAAAGGGTGGTGGTGGTGGGCACTTCAAAGGGAGAAAGAGGCTAAATAAATTGTTAAAGGGCACACAGCTACAGCTAATAATTCTACCAGTAAAGAATCTAACTGATTTGATTCCAAGAATTAACCACGCTTATTTATTTGATTTGGGGGCACTAATAATCTTCAACAGTCTTATTTGGCCCTGTAGATACTCTCTCCCGGTTAAAATATGGCCTCCATTAGGTACCATGGTTTGTCTTTAATGCTGTGTCCTCTAAAGCCTAGTTCTGCACTGTAGGTGACTTTAGGTGAGTATGATTGTGGTGTGTGACTTTAAGCAGGTGACTCAGAGGTCAAGGCAAGAGAATCCAGAAAATATAGTATGCCTTTGCTGTATAGTAAACCTGAAACACACACACACACACTACAATTGTGGCAGGCTATACTTAATGATCCATATTTATTCAATTGATACATTTAGAAAGACTAGTCTTCCTGACTCCCCCAAACTATCTTTGAGAATCATTTTAGTGATTTCCTATAAAAACAAACAAATAAAAACATTCAAGTGAGTTCTCAGTGGTTCTCAACCTTCCTAATGCTGCAACACTTTAATAAAGTTCCTATATTATAACCCCCAACAAAAAATTATTTTGTTGCTACTTAACTGTAATTTTGCTACTGTTACGTGTCATAACATAAATATGTTTTCTGCTGATCTTAGGTGACCTGTGTGAAAAGGTTGCTTGACCTCACCAGAGGTTACAATCCACAGGTCGAGAACACTGTTGAAGCAAAAGTACATAAATAAATAATTAATTAAATAATTAAATAAATATCAAGAAAGAATGGTACCTGCCTAGTTTGCTTTTAAGACACTGAGATATTCTATTTTTTTTAACCAATCGACGTGTGTGTGTGTGTGTGTGTGTGTGTGTGTGTGTGTGTGTGTGTGTGTTTGTGTTCTGTCTAAGATAATAGGTGTGTCATCAACATTCTATCAATATGATATAGAAAAGTGGGACTGACCTTCAGCTGCCTTCACCTGAAGTTGTTGGTATTACTTGCTCTCTGGATATCTGAATCATCGTGTTCTTCCAAGGTTTCTGATTCTCTCTTCCCCCATATTCTCCTCTCATGAGTGACTTTTTGTACTAGGACATCTACGAGTTACAGCAGAAGAGTATTTTGAGAGTTGGGTTTCCAACTCTAAGCTGAGACCTCTGATGGCATGGAAGTCAAAGAATAGAAGCAAGAATGGGGTAATTACTCATCTCAGCCTTTTGGCAGCTTCTGGAAAGTCCCTGTGATATTCGTTCATGACATATTCTAGCAAAATTTCAAATAACAGTCCTTCTCACCCAGAAAACTGTTCATGGCGAGAAAAACTCAGCTGTACTTAGCTCCTTCGTGCATTCTTTGAAGTTCAAGAATGTAATTAAACTTTTTTTTTAAATGAAACAAAGTCCCTTAAAGCAATTGGAAGTATCATGGAGGAGCAGAGCGAAGCCATGGGCTTTCGTGAGGTGTGAGGCCATCAGGTTCCGGTGTGAAAGGCCAGCTCCTTCACATGCAGTAGGTAGGAGAAGGAAGGAAGTGGCAGTGAGCAGCTCTGCGCCTGCGCCAAAGGCCCCAGGCGCTTGCGCAAGGTCACCACTCTGGTAGTGCGCAGGCGCCCAAAGAACAGCTTTGGGACCATGGCGGCGGGCACGCTGAGGGGCTTGGCAGTGGCTGGTGGAGGCGAGAGCAGCGATAGTGAGGATGACGGCTGGGATATTGGGTATCTCGACCGGTCCTCTCAGGTAGTGGAAAAGGCAACTTCTGGACTGCACCCGTTTGGGGCCTCCCGTGGCTTTCGGAAGCTAGGCCCAGACGTGTGAACCCAGCTTTCCCCCTCGTGCCCAGCTCCCTAACTTTCTCCCAGAGTTTTGGATTCCGCGCGTTTCAGGTTATTAAGCAAACCAGCAAAATGCTCTGTTGTTTACGAACTGCGGTTTTCATCAGTTGCATCCTTTAGGCCGCAGATTTAGCTTCACCTGGATTTGGCTCATCGTTGCCCATTTTCTTTAAAGATAAATTTAGACACCTATTCGTCACGTACTTCATTTGCTGGCCAAAGCGGAACGACCCTATGTAGTTTTTTTTTTTTTTTTTTAATTAAAAAATGTTATTTCCTGATATAAATGAAAATATACATTAACGAGAAATTTAACTTCCTGTTCTTTTAGAAATTAAAAAGGTCTTTACCCGTTGAAGAGAAGAATGAAACATTCAAGAAAGCACTGACCACCGGAGATATTTCCTTAGTGAAGGAACTCCTGGATTCTGGTGAGAGTTAGAGAATCCAGTCAAGTGAATCGTTGATTAAGTTCATTAGAGCACCTTATTTTTTAAAGTTTGTGCCGTTTTTCCTAATGAATGTTAATATATCAGTGTGTTACTCATGTCTTAGTTGGCTTTTTGTGTTCCTGACCTCTTTTCTTCACCTACCTTCTCATTTGGAATGAGTCTAATAATTCCATTGGTTCTTGAACCTTTAAGAAGCCTGCCTCTGACTAATCTTACTCCCACCTTGATCATCTTTTTTAAATATTTACTTTTCTATAATATGCTTCTTAAGTCTTTCAGGTTCTATTTCCTTCTACATTGTGTTTTGGTGGACTAAGGCCTGAGTCGAATATTGGAATGGGTATCTGGATATTCTAGTTTCAGGGCCTGCTCGAGGAGGCCCATCCTGGAGGATGTTGTTTAAGCTTTCAGAATGTCAGTTCCTTTATGGAAAATACAGTTTTACCCTGAGTCCCATAATGCTTTCTAATAGATTAAGTAAAATTTATTTTTAAATTATATACACATATAAATTAAATTGTTGACTCTGATCATTGAAATTATCCAAGGGCTAACAAGTGTTACAGCTACAAGATACAAAATACACACACACACACACACACACACACACACACACACACACACACAAGGTTATGGAAAACAACTCTCTTCTATGCTAGAACAATATAGAGTTTAATGAAAATGCATCATTGCAAAACAGGATCAGGATTTGATTCCTAACCATGACATTTGATGGTTCTGTAATTTAAATAAGCTATTAAAGTTTAATAGCTTAAAGTTTTCAGTTTTCCCCTTTTTAAAAGGATAGCAGCACTATACTCAAGGTTGTTGAAACTAAAATAAGAAAAACATGTAAATGAAGGCTAAGAATAAAGTTTGTGTCAATATTAGCTTAAGATATATAAGCAATATGTAAGTCTTAGGTGTTATTTTTGTAACAAATGCAAAAGAAGAAGATCTGTCTCACTTCGTAAACAAATGCTGAACTTTGATATTCACCTGACAATGTTCAATAAGAGTTAAATAAGGAAATCTGAGGACTTGTAGTGAACATAATGATCATTAGGGAATAATAGGCAGACTTTTGATTCAGAAAAGAGAATTCATTCTCAGAGTAGTGGGACTAGGAATGTAATGGAGGAACGTGAAGTACTAGGGGTTAGTGCGAGGAGAGGTTTTCAGCCTCTTATAAAGAGTCAGCTGCTAAGTAAGTGGGTCAGCCATTTGAAATTTCTTTAATTATAATACATTTTAAAACTCATTTTAAAAAGCCAACTGTAAATGTATAGGTATAAGGAGAAAGGTCTTTTACTCTTTTGCTTCCACAAAGTAAGTATTAAATGTGATAATCAGTGAGAATTTTTGTACCAGAATTCAACATTTACTTCTCTTTTGTCATAAGTTTTACTTCTATCTTTGGTCACAGTTTTGCTAACAACTGCCAAAGAAAAGAAGACTAAGGAAATATGTTGTTCTAATCTCATCTTCTGATTATCACATCAGCTTACAGAGGAAAGATTGTTAGAAAAGACAAAACAGAAGCTCAAACATACAATTTAGTACTGCATTTCCCCAGTAATTACAATATACCTCATGACAGTTTAACTAAGACACATGGAAATTTGCCTGTATAGACTTCAGTGTGTTTAGTGCTTGAACAAGAAAAAAGTCAGCCCTTCAGAGCATTTCCTCAGTGACATGACTTATCATATCTACCACTTTGCTCTTGATATCATTAAAGGAAGCAGTTTATATGAATTTAATGGGTTTGGGTTCATTCTCTTATTGTATTTTTGTCCTTGTAACATAGCTTCTGTCCTTCTTAATCCTAGGTTAGCCCCCTTTTCTGTTTATTTTTCTGTTTGTGTTATATTGATAGGCCAGTATTTTTTGAGAAAATTCCTAATAATTCAAGGGATTTATAGCATCGATGAAAATTTGTATTGTCCTTTCTTGGCAGTTACTACCTGTCTCTGTCACATTCTAAACGTTATATCTATATAACTATCTGTATCTATATACAGATAATATATAATGTGTGTGGATGTTTTATCTGTCTGCATGTCTGTGTAGCACATGCATGCAGTCCCACAGAGGCTAGTAAAGGGTGTCACATTCCACAGAACTGGAGTTAAAGGCAGTTGTGAGCTGCTATATGGGTGCTAGGAATGGAACCAGGTAGGTTCTATGAAAGAGCAGAAGCCAGGGCTCATAACTCTTTAATCCCTCTCTCCAGCCCTGTCCCATCTAAAGAGCTAATTAAACTTTATTTTATATTCAAGGCCTGACATTTCATACCTCTCCTTATTCTAGCTCACTGCTTGTTACTCGTTCTTCTAAAGTAAAACTTGATGGTAATTTTCCGCTTGTTCTTTTTAATCACACCTCAAAGTAATTTTAAATTATGATAGTATCTTTGAATTTCCTTTTGTTTTCTTTCTGGTTCCTCTCTTATTAGTATTCTTGCTTTTATTTTTGTATTATATACTAATAGTTTCCTATTGGTTCCCTTGCCTTCTGTTTGGTTCTTAACAGTGGTATTTTGTGTTTATAATATAGATACAGGATCATATTGAACCTTGGATTACAAAGTGGAATCTGTATTTTTCAATAGAGCTTTATAGTCTAACCTAACTTCCAGTTTCATGATTTATTAGTTAGCCATGGGTTAAATTCCATGTTGGTAAGAAGTTAAGGATTCCTTGGAGGCACATGTAGCATTTGAAACCAGAGATGTGTGATATTTCCCAGGGATAATTTTGTCACTTAAAAGACATATGACCTCCACAAAATCTTCCCCAATACCACTATAGAAAATGATAGCATAGAAAATTCTTATATTACAGATGCTGTATTTATTATGTGGTAAATATTGATCATATTGGGTCTCATTGAACATAGTACCACCATGAAACTGAAAGTTGCAAATTGTATTAATTATCAATACATGTAGTTTTTGAAGCCTGTCTTAGGAAGAAACCTTGCTGAGACACCTATATGGTAGCTGAAAACCGTCTGTAACTCCACTGCAGTTCCTGAGTTCTGGTGCCCTCTTCCCACTCTGCACACCAGCGGTACATATACATTGATGCAGGCAAACAGACAAACATGTGTATTTAATTTATATATAATACACACACACAATTAAAAATAAGTATTTAAAACAAATGTTCTCTCCATCAACAGGCATTAATGTAGATTCCAGCTTCCGCTATGGATGGACCCCTCTTATGTATGCAGCTAGTGTGGCCAATGTAGAGCTGGTTCGGTTCCTTTTGGACAGGGGTGCTAATGCAAGCTTTGATAAGGGTAAGTAAGATGCTTGAGAAAATTTAACTGACAGTTTACTATGATTCTTTGATTTCCAAGCAACAATTATGCAAAGGAAAAAAATTTAAGCAAAAATATATGAGTTATATAGAGAGATGAAAACTCAAATTTAAATATACATGTTTTTAAAAACTACCTCTCCAAAAAATAGATTTGCAACCTCTATTTTTTGTTATCTTTATAGCAGGTTATATTAATATGTATTTTTTATTTTTGTTGGATATTTTATGTATTAACATTTCAAATGTTCTCCCCTTTGCCGATTTCCCTGTCTCTCTTCTCCCCTCCCCCTGCTTTCTATGAGGATGTCCCCCCCACCTCACTCCCAGTCATACCTCAACACCCTGGCATTCCCCTACACTGGGGAAACAAGCCTTCACAGGACCAAGGCTTCTCCTTCTATTGATGCCAGACAATGCCATCCTCTGCTACATATGCAGCTGGCGCCTGGGTCCCTCCATGTGTACTCATTGGTTCTTGGTTTGGTCCCTGGGAGCTCTGGGGAGGTCTGGTTGGTTGATATTGTTGTTCTTCCTATGGGGTTGCAAACCCCTTCAGCTCCTTCAGTTCTTTCTCTAGCTCCTCCTTTGGGGTCCCCATGCTCAGTCTGATGGTTAGCTACAAGCATCCTCATCTTGTAAGGAACTGGCAGAGCCTCTCAGGAGACACCCATATCAGGCTCCTGTCATCAGCAAGTACTTCTTGGCATCAGCAATAGTGACTGGGTTTTGTGGCTGCATATGGGATGGATCCCCAGGTGGGGCAATCTCTGGATGGCCTTTTCTTCAGTCTCTGTTCTATTCTTTGTCCCTGTATTTCTCCCATGAGTTATTTTGTTTCACCTTCTAAGATGGACTGAAGTATCCACATTTTGGTCTTTCTTCTTCTTAAGCTTCAATTCATATGGTCTGTGAGTTGTATCTTGGGTATTCTGAGCATTTGGGCTAATATCCGCTTATCAGTGAGTGCATACCATATGTGTTCTTTGGGGACTGGGTTAACTCACTCAGGATGATATTTTCTAGTTCCATCCATTTGCCTAAGAATTTCATCAAGTCATTGTTTTGAATAGCTGATTAGTTCTTCATTGTAGAAATGTACCACATTTTCTGTATCCATTCCTCTCTTGAAAGGTTCTTTCTAGCTTATGGCTGTTATAAATAAGGCTGCTATGAACATAGTGGAGCATGTGTCCTTGTTATGTGTTGAAGCATCTTTTGGGTATATGGCCAGGAGTGATATAGCTGGTAGCACACTATGTCCAATTTGCTGAGGTATCACCAGACTGATTTACAGAATGGTTGTACCAGCTTGCAATCCCACCAACAATGGAGAAGTGTTCCTCTTTCTTCACATCCTCTCCAGCATCTGCTGTCACCTGAGTTTTTGAACTTAGCCATTCTCACTGGTGTGAGGTGAAATCTCAGGGTTGTTTTGATTTGCATTTCCCTGATGACTAAAGATGTTAAACATTTCTTTAGGTGCTTGTCAGCCATTCGGTAGTCCTCAGTTGAGAATTCTTTGTTTAGCTTTGTACCCCATTTTTATTTGATTCTCTGAGTCTAACTTCCTGAGTTCTTTGTATATTTTGGATATAAGCCCTCTATAGGATGTAGGGTTGGTAAAGATCTTTTCCCAAACTATTGGTTCTCATTTTGTCCTATTGACAGTGTCCTTTGCCTTTCAAAAACTTTATGCTAGATGGTTTTTTTGTTTGTTTTTAAAGGAAAGGTCACTGGAAGCAATAGCAAAAAGCCAGTAACTTTGTGAAAAACTATTTGAAACTTGCTTTGTATACTTGAAAACAATGATATTGAATTTTTATAGATGGTTTATTAAGTTCTGTTTTTTCTTAATCAACAACTTCCACTTAGTTCTGTGAGTCCATTCTAAAAGGCAATGGTATGTATGTAAATTCATTTTCTTACATGGAAGCAGTGGTGACACTTCACTAAAATGTTTCTAATAGATTTGAATTCACTTCATTCATCATTTTGTTTAAGAATGAATTTTCACATTTGTAATCTGCATAAATGAAATACTTATAAAACTATTACTACAATGTTCTATATATTTTATAGACATTCATTCCTTAATTTCATGGTTAGATTTTGCTTTTTATTTTGTCACTTGAAAACATCACTTAATGAAAGCCATATTTATGAAGGAGAGTTTTGGAAGTATGTAAAATACTCTGTTCAAAAACAATCATGGTTTCCTTTTTTATTTAAAATCAACAGGGTTGGGCATTTAGCTCAGTGGTAGAGCGCTTGCCTAGCAAGCGCAAGGCCCTGGGTTCGGTCCCCAGCTCGGAAAAAAAAAAAAATCAGAGAAACACCTTTGTTGTATTTTCACAGGAGATACACAAATTTCTCTGAGTCTGTAAGATTCCCATTGGGTAGTGAGGCCTGGTATTAGTTTCATGTCTATAAATAACAAAATATTAAGGCATTATGGTAGTCACACTGTCTGTGATAAAACTATGTCTAGGATAATTTTGGTTTATTTGTATTGAGCCATTAGTGAAAATCATGGCTGTGATGTCCTATTTTATATTCCTGATACTTGAAAAGTTTGTATGCATGTGTGGTTTTATTTGTTTGTTTGTTTTGTCTTTAATTAGTCAATTAGTGATTTCCACCACTTTTAGAAAACAGGGTGAATGCACAGAGTAAAAATGACAAAAAATTCCACCCCCCTCCAAAAATAAATCCCATCCAAACAAAAAAAAAAAAGAACACACAGGGAGTGGAGGGACCAGAAAGGTGGCTCATAAGCAAAAGCCCTTGTTGCCAAGCCAAACCTGCTTGTGTGGGTTTAATCCCTGGAACACACATAATGGAAGAAGAGAACCAATTTCTAGGAGTTGTTTTCTGACCTCTGCATTATTACAATTTACAAGCAAAGTTCCTTGATTGTTAGAAGTGAAGTGAAACCAGAGATTATATCATTTTCTAAGCATAAATTCAGCAAGGCAAAATTTTATCTATAAAATCTTCACACGCATGCAATGTGGATGTCCAAATTTGTCATTGTGCCAAATCCCTTTCTATTCTCCTGAAGAAATGCCAGTGGATGAGAAAGTTACAATAGGAATTGAGCATTTAGAGGTACAAAAGCCCCTTTACCATGATGGTGAAATGTGCTGGGAGTGGTAGAGATGGGAGGAGACCGAGGATTTAAGAGTGCAGTACAGGCTTAGAATGGTGAAGAAGGCACTAGAGGAACTTCCTAATGTGTGGGGATTCTTTGCTTTTCCACTCATACAGACAAGTTAACCGTTTTGATAACTGCTTGCTCTGCTCGTGGCTCAGAGGAACAAGTCTTGAAGTGTGTAGAGTTACTACTTTCACGAAATGCGGATCCTAATGTTGCTTGTAGGTAAGAGCCTCTCCGTTTAAAATACTCTATCAACCTGTTAGACATTTGATAAAATGAATTTTTAAAGATCAGTAACATTGTTTGCTTTGTCAATCAGTGAATGAAATACGTCATAAAGTCGTAGTTTCATTGTATATGATTATCAAAAGGAGATAACATGAGGGTAAACTTCTGGTAAATTTGAAATTACAAAGAAACAGAACAGTAAACCTATTTCCTGTGAATCATAGTCTCACAAGAACATGGTATTGAGTGATAGTACAATAGTAATGTTTGTCAAGTGTTTTTCTCTATGTGAGTATTAAGAATTTGGGTCTGGCAAGATGGTTTGGAAATTAAGAGATGTATGTACCACAGCTCACAGAAACCTGGATCTTTAGTTCCAGGGAACTCTTTTCTGGACATTTTAGACACTTGCACTCACATCCACACCCACACACAATATGTATACGCATAACTAAAAACAATTTCTTAAGAAATTGTTATGTAAAAAAAAGAAATTGTTATGTATATACATAACTAAAAACAATAAAGTATTTCTTAAGAGAACTAAGTTTTATTTATACAAATACTAAGAAATACATAGAAGTATTTCTCTTTTCCTACACTCTGTCCATTGGTTAGGTGATTGTATGTATGAGATAGCACTATATACAAAGAGTAACTGGCTTCATTTTCTAGTCAGTTTTCCTACTAAATCTCTTTTTGTTTTAGCTAATCTTAAAAATGAAGAAAGTAGGAATTAGTATGCATAAAATAAATGACTAGTATCGATAGAACCATTCGTGGATTATTATTACAAATAGATACTATCCATTGCCTCAGATGGTGAGACAGTTATGCTAAACTCTGAAGTTCTCTTCCTAGTTTAGTTTGCTACCTCTGAGATAAAAGCAGCAGCCTCAGAAAGTACTGGCATGGCATTTCTAGATCTTTACTAAAACAGAAGGATTTTATCTCTTTGCAGTACTTCTCAAGCAAGATCTATTTTGCTTTCCATACCACCTTGGCAATCTCTAAAGATAGTTTTTATTGTTATATCTCAAAGATACTGTTAACATTTAATAGCTAGAAGTCAGGGATATCCAGTCAAATATCCTATAATTCATAGGTTATCACCACCAAGCAAAGGATTGCTAACCCCAAAATGTAAACAATAGTAATGTTAAAAACCTGATCTAGTGTTAAAAAGGTTAAGCCTTATCAACAGTAGTGGTGGGGGGGGGGGGTCGGTAGGGACATTCTCTTGGAGACAGGGGTGGGAGGGTGGGGATTTGGTTGGGGGAAGTTATGGGATGAGGAACTGGTAGGGCAGACCAGGAGGGTGGTAATGACTGAACTGTAAAAAAATAAAAGTAATAAAAAAAGTAAAGATTAAAAGAGTAGATATTAAACTATCTGCAAATATTTAGCACACCGCTTCATAGGAATATTTTTACTGTTTTAGAATATAACTCCTAAGTGTGCATTTTGGATCTGGTTGTACCTTGAAATTGAAACAAATGATTAAGACATGTAGTTGAATCAAATTCATGGGTGCTGTCATTTAGATTTGTACCTTTGGAAATGGCCTAAATGAGATTTACCTCTCTGGATTCACTGGAACACTGATTTTGCTATGTGTTCTTCAGTTTTTCTTTTTTGCTTTTTCATTTTTACTACTTTTTCACAAGAAATTATAGGTAGTAGCCAGGACATGGCAGTGCATCCCTGTCAGTCTTAGCTTGGTAGACTGTGAAGCAGGGGGACGATGAGTTCGTGGGTTACAGAAAGACTGTACCAACAGTAAGTGGGGAAGCTTTGTCCCCTACTGCCTAGCTTATAAGCATAACAAAGGAGGTGACAAGCCAGCAGGTGTGTGGACTCTTCTAGTCTACCTCTTTAAGAATTAGACGTCATCTTTCAAATATATAGGATAGACCTGAAATGACGTGTGTCATGTAAAAGGAAAACAGTCCCAGAACACAGGATAAATAGTGAGATATGGAGGGAACTGGACAGGAAAATCATTAACAATAAGGAAAAATTAAACCTATTTGAATATCAGAAGTTGTAGTTTCTTTGTAATATATACAAAATATACCAGAGACAAATGCATTAAGGAATTATTATTCAGATGTCCTAGAGAAAAACAAACATTTAGATGAATTTGCTTCAGTCTGATGACATATTCTCTTGATGAGCAGTTCTTCTGCTCATAAAAATTACTTCTTAGAACAATTAGAAGAGTTATACATAAAGCTGATAAATGACTAATTTTATTAAAGCTAAATAATCACCCAGATGCTTATTTTCTAGAAAGATTTCCCTTAAACAAAAATGAGATCTGTAGTCTTCTTTCATGAATAAAAGAAACCGCAAAGCCTTATGGGTCAGACTGTGAACAAAAGACTGAGCTGTCTGCTTTGATGTCTGAAGTGGCTTGGATGCCTGTACATTCTATGGAGACATCTCAAAATACAGTCTTAATTTGTTTATAAAATGGGGGGAGGGCCTGAAGAAAATAGGGAATTGAGTCATTTGTTAAAAGATTTTAGAGGTTTTGTAGACTTTTATAATAAAAAAGAATGACTTGAATCAATTCACTTGGTTAGTTTTGCTAAAGATAAGCAGAAAGCATAAAAATTAAGAGTAAAGGTTGAGTTTCCTACACTTTTATTTGCTAGAAGGAATTTCTGTAATATTTTTTAATTATGTAAAATTCACATGCAATAAATTATTTACATTTTAGTGTGTAATTGACTGACTGAAGCAGTAAGTGTTTTCGAAACTCTAAATCAGACATTTCTATTATTCCATAAAGTTTACTTGTACCTTTTCCTGTTAAAGTCCCTTCTTTTAGTAGCTAATGTGTCATCTGCTACTGTTTTCTACACCTATAATCATTTTATTCTATAAATGTTATATAAATAGAGTTGTATGATATTTTGTGTGACTTATTTCTTACCAAAGATAATGAATATTGCAGTTTCTGTGTTGTATATGTCAGTGATTTATTACTTGATATTCCATCCTATGAATATTTATATAATAATTTTTAAAAAGAATCATGATCTCTTTGTATTGTGGTTGTTTGTGGTGTGGTTGTTTGAATCATAAATGCCACCATAGTCTTGAGCATTTGAGTACTTGGCTTCCAGTTGGTGGCATTGCCTGTGGAGGCTTGGGAAGTGTAGCTTTGTTAGAGGAAGTAAGAGTGGACATAGAAAGGTTAAAGACTGGTGCCATTCCATTAGCTCTCTCTGCTTTGGGCAGTTCAAAGGTCTGAGACCTCAACTTCAGCTCTAGTCTCCATGCCAACTGCTCATTACCATTCTTCCTTGCCATGCCAAGCGTTCATCCCTTTGGAACCCTAAGCCAATTAAACCCTTCCTTCAATGAGTTAGTTGTTTTAGTCATTTGTTTTACTACTGCAATAGAAAAGAAACTTGCTGTAGAAAATATTTAATCTCAATTAAGGGATTTTGCCCTGCCTTTGTTCATTCAGTTCCCAGATAAAAGACACACAAGTTTTATTGTTATAATAAGCCTTAATCAACACTAGAGCTAGGCCGATATTGACACTCTGTGCTATTAGGATCTACTTCCCCATCAATAACTTGGAATTATAACTTGGTATGTTCTCTTTGAGCTGCTCTTAACTGCAGTTGGCCAGCCCTCATTGACATATATTCATAACTCACCCATGACTGCTACCTCTACTGTCCTCCTTTTCCTCCCCCTCTTATCTCCCCAGAGTCCAAGCCCAGGAACCTGAGAACCCTGTCTGTCTTTCTTCTGCCCAGCTATTGGCTATGGGTATCATTATTCACCAATCGGGTAACTTGGGCAGGGTTACATAGTGTCACTTGAGTATGTCATTTGGGTATTGTAGACTCTCCCTGGGAGCAACCAGGCCTTGGGGGCTAGTATTTAGCATAACCAATACAAGCAAAAGACCAAACTTCAACAGAAACTAATGCACTGGGAAAAATAGGTAATATAATAAAAATTTCTTGACTTAGAAATCGAAAGGGCAAAATATATATTAAATTACTATAAAGTTTTTTGCTGACTTTGAAAAGTGGGATTTAAAGCATTTTGAGACCAAGCTTGGGGGCATGGGCGATAAGAGCATTGCTGCCAGCATCGCATCTTTCTCCACCCCTACCTACGTGTAGACAAGAACCTTGGATGCTTCCTTTGGGTAGCACTGACTTATGCACACCTATATTTAACCTGCCTGCTTCTTAGGAGATCGTATGTGGTGCTCGTGGTTGCTGTGTGTACTACTGTAGAACGACTTGGTGTGCGTGCTAAGAGTTGTTACCACCAAGTGTTTGTGTTTGTTTTCATCTTCCTCTTCTGAAGCTAATATGGCTCATTGCTGCATTTCCTCTCCCTTCCTTTTCTCCCTCCTTCCTTCCTCTCTCACTCCCTCCTTTCTCCCCTCCTTTCTGTAGGATTCATTTTTTTAGACTATTTACAAAAAAAAAACCTTTGTATTATTTGATAAAGTTGAAATCAAGTTGATGATATGTAGTGAATAGAGCTCTTGTGGGTGACACGAAATTGAAGTGTTCTCCCTTCATTGTCTGCTGGAACTCTTTCTACTTTCAGGTATGTTCTGGGCACCAAGGGAGGGCTCTTAGGAACCTGGACTACCCCTCTCAGCGTCTCCTCTGTTTCATACATCCATGGACTCTAACCTGTTTCCAAAGTCGCATCCTCACTCGTTTGTTGCCCTGAGCTCTGATGCTTTCTTCACTCACCTGTTCAGTTGACATGGGAGAAAATTTTCCAACAGTTCTCTTACAAAGAAGCTAAAATTCAAAACAAGTATACCCTAGCCTTGTAGTGGGCCTTTTATTTTTTATCTAAAAACTGAAAATTTTATCACTTACAGGTAAACTTTTAATATCCAGGAATTTCTTGAGACAGGGTTTTACCATATAGCCCTGGCTGGCTAGAACTTGCTTTGTGAACCAGGCTAGCCTCAGCGTCACCGTGCCTCTGTAGTGCTAGTATGAAAGGCGTGTGTCGCCATGCCCGGCTGTAGTACAGTTCTTAATTGCTCCAATATTTTTGCCGCTGCTCCTTCTGCTGAATTTTTATGTAAGTAAATAACTAAGTGTTCAAATCTGGAGCTGGTAAGATGGCTGAACAGGTAGAAGTGCTTGCTCTGCAAACCTAATGACTGCTCCAGGAACCCACATAATGGTGGAAGGAGAGACTGTACCATTGCCACATGCCTGTTATTGGTACAGGCTTATCCACACTCAGGCACATATACACATTGCGTTAGTTCACCAAATCCCATTGACCTCAGTCCATTACTAAAATGGGAATTAATCAGATTTACTTTTCTGGTTTCCTTTTAAAATTGCAGTGCCACATTTTATAACTTATTATTCCCTGAAAATATTTCAAAGTCAAAATGTCTTTACTATGGTAAATATGGCACCTAGATGGATCACCACCATTGTATGTGCTTTGTGAGCTTTTCTCTGTTGGGGACATTTCTCGTGCCTCTTCTTAATGACCAGGTTACCAGTACAGATTTTAAAACTTACTGTGTGAATGATATGAGGTGTTCAATCATGTCAGTGAAAATGTGCTTATTCTAAAAGGTGCCTGGGACATTATCAGTTCTGGAATAATGGCATCTTAAATTTAGATTTTGGACTTCCTGGACCATTTTGGAGGTATGGATGTGAAGATTTGTTTTTCAACCTAGAAGAATCCATCCCTTGAATGCCAGCTTAATTTGTCTTAAGTATGATTTATCAATCCCTTTACCGCGTATATCCCAGGACAGTTAACTTAATTTTGATATTCAAAGCCATTTTCCCATTGACGTCTGTGAACTGGTAAAAGTCCTCAGCAAAAGCAAATACAAATGTCATCACTGGTGTTTGCTCTCTGGATCTCTGTTGAGTGATTCCTTGCTATCTTCGCTTTTAAGAAATTTAATTTTTTTAATACAGCCTTCATAGCTTTGGTACAAATTATTTAGCCTACCATGTCTACAAGGAGAAATTAACATCTTCTGATTTTAATTTGTTTTTATACTAATGACTATTTTAGTATTTATTCTCTTTTTCTCTATTTTCTTCATAAATTTCTTTTATACTTTTTCTCAAAAATATGAATTTAACATTTCATAAGGTTTCCATGTTGGTATAAAGAAATCTTCATTCTTTAATTACTTCCTCCATTTTTTTTTTTTTTTTTTGCCTTTCTTTTTTTGGGATTAATGGCGAAGAATTGACAACTTGAAAGTAATTTTTAAAATTAATGCTCTAAGACAGAAACCACAATTATGTTTTCCTTAAATGTTGTTGATTTAAATGCTTAGCAGGCAAAGATTTTCTCCCACTCTGTCGGCATTTTTCTCGCTGCTGATAGTTCCTGTGCTGTGCAAATACTTTGTCATTTCCTGGGTCCCACAGGCCTGCACAGCCTAGGCCTTTAACCACTTAGCCACCTTATCAGACATGTCACTTTTAAAGGAAATACCTTAACATTTGCTGCCTTTCAAGCACTGTGTTAACTGCTTTTAAATATATTGTCTAAATAATGCCTATAAGTCAGTGGTAAATAGAGCTGACGCTTTTATTGAAGTAAAAGCATGGTTTTTGTTTTTAGAATTTGTAAGATTCCCCCTAGTTTGCTGACCTATTTTCATATGTGTGTGTGTGTGTGTGTATGCGTCATATGTGTACATTTATATAAAATATATATATGTGTGTACATATTTCATGTATATATGTATGTGTATATATGATATATATGTATGTGCTTTTATTTATACACATATATTATTTGTAATATATACCATATATACATATGTTATACTATGTAATATATAATTCTGAATATAATTGATAATTGAAAATGTATATTTTATATATGAAATATGTATATATACATATATTTATATGTGTGGTATATATTTAGATGGTATTTTCTGACAAGATTTCTAAGCCAGGAGATAATAGTTTTATAAACTTATGTGGCATCAGTAGATGTTTTATTACCATTGGTAAATAAGGACACATTAACCAATGTTCAAGGTTTTGACGTAATCATTGTGTGTTTATTAACTTGTTGATTATAATTGCCTACTGAGAAAAAAAGAAGAAGAAACCCTGGGAAAATTTTTACCTTCTTTCTCAGAGTATAAAATGAGTTATAAATGTCATTGGAGAAGCTTGATAAACTATAATATGGGCTCTCAATGAGAGCATGCTTCTACTTTAAATAAACGTCCGGCCCAACTTACTATTGATAACACAGGCAGACGGAATGGCAGTATTCCTCCAGAAGCAGTTTTAAAATTGCTAGCTTAGAAAACATTACTGGAAATGACCATTTACTTTCTCATGTTTCCTTTTAAACCTGCGTATAAATATTTGACACATCTTGTTGTGAATATTTAAATAACAGATAGCTTCATGAGGTAAGCACAAGTGCTCCAGGACTGAAGAAATCTGTTCTGTTCTTTCAGAGATAGTAGCTAAATAGTTTAATGAAGATCTGCCATCCTTGCAAAATCAGAAATGTATTTACATGCACATGTCTATGTACACAATGTTCTGTTCACTCAAAAAAAGTACGGGATCTTTCTGTCAATACTTAATAACTTTATCTTCGTTCGAAAACTCTTTACATTGCAAGTACACTGCCTGTACTTAACATTACCATGCTGATGCAGCATTGGGTTGTGTGTAATGACATTCTTAGATCATATATCATACCTCAAGAGACAGACTTCTAAGGTTTAAGTGTCCACTTTATGTTTTTCTAACTTAATAATTTCACTTATATTTTCAGCTTTGTTTTTATAATAAAAGCATTACATCCTGAAGATGTGTTTCTGTTTTGAGCTATTCCTTGACAGAGAGTGAGGCCCAAATGTTTCCCAAACAAGTATATGCATATTAGTGCTGTGAAAGACTTCCAGAAGTAGATTACTTTAAAAGTTAATACATTTAAAATGGATAAAGAATCCTCAAAAAAAAAAAAAAACCCTGTTTGCCAATTCATACCATTAAGTCCTCTGAAAGAACATCCCCTTCACATCCTTGCCAGTGTATACATATGCTATGTCCATGTGCGCATTGCTAAACCTCACTCCTGTTTGCTTTCACTTAGGATAAGAAAGGTAGCTTTCCCTTTAAGTACACATTGAAATATTTATTTATTTTTTGATACTTAGTCCATTAACATTATCTGATGTATCTATCATTTATTGGCTGCATGTTTTTCTAATTTTGATTGAGAATTCATTTTTTTATTATTATCCCACTCCTGATCTTGTCAGTTATTTGTTCTGTCGTTGTTCTTTGGGTGGCTACCCTAGAAATTACAACACCAGTTCTTTACTTATTAAAGTCTACTATAAATTAGTGTTTTTATCAATTCATGGATAGGAATCTTAAAATGTTTTAATTGTTCTTTTGTGTATATTGTCATGTATTTAAATTTTTATTTATTGGACAATCACAATTCATTATTATTATTATTTGAGTGTGCTAGCAGTTATACTGTTAACTCTTAATTTCCCTACACACTTATCTTCTTTGGCATTCTTCATTCTGCCCTATATTTTGTGTCAGCCAGGGATCATTTCCCTTTTAGACATATGTGTGCCTATATATACACGGATATATGTAAGTAACAGTAACCACTGAAGAAGGGCCATGAATTTGAAAGTTAACTTTAATACTTGTGAAGACTTTCTGTGGTTGGACGTCTTTTCTTTTCTTTTTTTTTTTTTTTTTGAAAAGGCAGCTATTCTTATTTTAATTTTAATCCTTTGAGGATACTGTGTTTTTATTCTTTGTTGTTTTAGTTTTCTTTGTTTTTTTTCTTTTTTTAGGGGGTGCTGGGATTACAGCTGTGCACTGTATTCCATTTCTACTGGCCTTTGTAAAGTAGCTAGCTATTTTATCCATAGTTACAGTTTTCTTTGTTTTTTTTTTTAATTTTTTCCAATCTTACCATATTTAATCTGGTTTTTAAAAATAATAACTTACAAGTTCCATTTTGTTGTATTTCCTTGTTATGTATTAGTTTTGTATGAGACATTATATACATATACAATGCTCTGTGTGTACACACAGGCACACTAACACATTTTCTAGAAAACACAAACTCAGTTCTACAGCTGACCTCATTACCTCTGGTAATTATTATTATTATGTTTCTTTGCATGTCTAGATCTGTAATTACAGCAGCTGAAATTACACTTTTGCCTTCTAAAATTTGTGCATAAGTTTCCTTTTTTCGGTATAGGTAACATCTCAAATATAAAAGTTTCTGATTTGAGAAAATAAAGAGTACATATTTGGAATAAGAAAGATTCCATTTTCGGTACATACCCCTGTCATGTTTAGACCTGAAGTACAATATAATTAACCTTGCCTTTGCATCTTCATTACAAGGTCAAAGATTAAAAAATAACAACCTGAACTTGAGACCCTAAAGGCAATGGTTCTATGCTAATTTCCTGAGCATTCTTTTTAAAATGTATTATGTGTATGTATACGTTATCTCTACTTGAGTAGGTACATGTCACAGCATCCCTGTGGAGGTCAGAGGACAACGTTTTGTCTCCAGTTCTCTTCCTCCACCCTTACTTGTGTTCTTACATCACACAGCAGCAGGTGCCTTTATGCACAGACATGTCTTACCAGCACTATGCATACTTAATATATTTTATAAACCCGAGTCTCATTCCATACCTGTGTTAACTGCTGCTTTCTTAAAACTATTTCTTGCTTCCTGGCCTCTGCTGTTTTCTATTGAAAAGTCAGCTGTAGGGTTGTGGATTTAGCTCAGTGGTAGAGCGCTTGCCTAGCAAGTGCAAGGCCCTGGGTTCGGTCCTCAGCTCCGGGGGGCGGGGGGGGGGAGTCAGCTGTTCATCTTATCATTGATCTTTGAAGGTTTTCTTCCTAAAGCTAGGTCCTTGGTGCCTGAATCTGGGGGGGGGCTCGATTCTTGCCACAAGATACTATTTTCCCATCCTCCCCCCACTCCTCCTCCAGGAGAGAAAAAGTATCCTCTTAAAAGAGGTGGTTTTGAACAGTGCAGTGCAGCACTTTCATTTATGAATTGTAGACTTTTCTAAGTCTTCTATTAGTTTTAGAAATTTATTAGTTGGTAAGATATTGTCTTTATCTCATTCTCTTCTCTGTGATTGGAATTTAGACCATCACCTCATATCCCATTTGCTTACTAACACTCTTTACTTTTTGATACATCCTTTTTTCTCTTCCACATTTTACAGTGGATGTTCTCTCCTGCTGTATTTTCCTTGTCACTAAATCTGTGCTGTTAGTGATTCTACTATTAAGTTTATCTAATAACTTCTTATATTTTTAGTTTTATAATTTTAGTACATTTTGTTACTAAATATTCATGTTTCTAATTCATTTCTTCTTTTAGTTTCTTTTATTGAAGAATTTCAACATACACTGAATTTGATCATGTTTTCTCTTTCCCCAACTCCTCCCTAAGTCCTACCTACTTCCCTACCCACCCAACTTTGTTATTCACATTCTCTCTCTCTGTCTCTCCCTTTCTCACTCCTTCTCTTCTCTCTTTCCCTCCCCTCCTCCTTCATCCCTTCCTCCCCTTCTCCTTCTTTCTTTCAAAGCCAAACAAAACTAAGAACAACAACAGCAAACCCCCACAAAAATGAAAAACAAACAAGCAAAAGACAAATGTTGCTTTCTCTTCTTTATTGTTTGAGGGGACAGAAGATATCAAGACAGGGTTTTTCTCTGTAACCCTGACTTTCCTGGAATGCACTCTGTAGACCAGGCTGGCCTCAAACTCAGAGATCCACTTGCCTCTGGCTACTTTTTTCTTAAACATAATAATTAGTGCTCTGGGGAGGTAGCTCAGTTGGTAAGTGCTTAAGTGCTTTCCGTTTAAAGTACAGAGATCTGAATTCAATCTCCAGCACTCTTGTTCAGTGCTAGGTATGGTAGCCTGGGACTGACTCCCACCAGCACTGAGGAAGTGGACACGCAGTTGCCTGGGACTTACTGGCTACCTATTGTATCATACTTGGGGCCCCAAATTTCAGTCAGAGCATGCCTCCTAAAACAAGGGAGATGGTTCCTGAAAAACAATACCTCTGTACTTTGCACATGCATGTGTACACACACACACACACACACACACACACACACACACACACACACACCAATCAAAATTATTCTAAAGTTTATTTCTCATTTTTTTGAAAGACTATTTTGTTGTGTGGGGTTTTGCCTACTTGATTCTGTCTCTTAGAGGTTCTAGAAATTTTTGCTAGATATGTTTCCTATAAGTATTTGTACTAGTCTTCCAGAAAACAGTTTCTTCTAACTCACATAGTTAATAGTTTTCTTAGAAGAAGGAGAGATTGTTTTAATGAAATTGGGTGTCGAGGGGACTCAGAGCTGGGTTTCAGGATTACACCTACTACTTATCTTTACTAGTGTCACCTCAAGCCTGGGTAGCATACCTGAGTCATTCTCTCCTTAGGAATAACAGATGACAGATGTATGAGAATGCAAAAAATCCTCTTAACATCTGGTTCTATTTTACTCTGAAGTCCCCTCGAAATGCACATGTTGCTCAAATTTAGGAAACAGAAAAATAAAAGGCCAAATAGACAACTTTACATATTCTGGGTTGCATTTCTTTTATTGTACTATTTCCAGGTTTGGTTTTTAACCACTGCTTTTTATTTACTATTTCCACATTATTTTAGACCACTGTATTTTATTTATCAGTGAAGCTTTTGGATTAGCATACAAAATGATTGCTTTCATTATAGCATTTTTATACATATGTATAAAATTGCATGCTGTCCTTACCCATCACTATCCCCCCTACCCACAGCTCACTGCTCTTCCTTCCCTGAATAGTCTCTCGGCTGCTGTCCCGTGAGGGGACACCTTCGCTTTCTGGTCGTGGTGTTTCACCATTTTAACAGAAACCCTAAGTAAGATAGTGCTATTCTCATTTTCCTACTTGATTTATTTGATGACCAGTCTCATCAACCAGTAGTGTATTGTTCAATTTCCGTAAGTTTATGTGTATTTAATAGTTTCTTTACTGCTTTTTCTAGTTTTAGTCCATTGTCAGATATAACATAATAAATTATTTCAGTTTTCCCATACTTACTGAAACTTGATCAATATCCTACTACAGGATAATTTTTATTTCCAAAGGCTACTAAGAAAAATATGGTGTTTTGATGGAATGTTCTATAGATGCTTTTCTTTCTCTCTCTTTTTTAATTGAATATTTTTTATTTACATTTCAAATGTTATTTCCTTTCCCAGTTTCCCATCCATGCCCCTATCCTCTCCCCTCTCCTCCTTCTTATGTGATGGTGTCCCCCTCCCTAACCACCCCCCTTCCAGCCCTGACATTTTCCTACACTCACAATCCAGCCTTGGCAGGACCAAGGGCTTCTCCTCCCATTGGTGCCCAACAAGGCCAACCTCTGCTACATATGCAGATGGAGCCGTGGGTCTGTCCCTGTGTACTCTTTGGGTAGTGGTTTAGTCCTGGAAGCTCTGGTTGGTTGGCATTGTTGTTCTTAAGGAGTCACAAGCCCCTTCAGCTCTTTCAGTCCTTTCTCTAATTCCTCCAATGGTGTCCCATTCTCAGTTCAGTTGCTTGCTGCTAGCATTTGCCTCTGTATTTGTCATGCTCTGGCTGAGCCTCTCAGGAGACAGCTGTATCAGGCTCCTGTCAGCATGCACTTCTTGGCTTCATCAATATTGTCTAGTTTTGGTGGCTGTATGTATATGGGCTGGATCCCCAGGTGGGGAAGGCTCTGAATGGCCTTTCCTTCTGTCTGTGCTCCAAACTCTGCTACATATCTCCTCCTATGAATATTTTTATTCCTCCTCTTAAGAAGGACTGAAGCATCCCTGCTTTGGTCATCCTTCTTGAGCTTCATGTGGTCTGTGGATTGTATCTTGGGTAATTTGAGCTTTTGGGCTAATATCCACTTATCAGTGAGTGCATACCATGGTGTGTTTTTTTGTGATTGGTTTACCTCACTCGTGATGACATTTTCTAATTCCATCCATTTGCCTAAGAATTTCATGAAGTCATTGTTTTTAGCGGAGTAGTATTCCATTGTGTAGATGCACCACATTTTCTGTATCCATTCCTCTATTGAAGGGCATCTGGGTTTTTCCCAGCCTCTGGCTATGATAAATAAGGCTGCTATGAACATAGTAGAGCATGTGTCTTTGTTATATGTTGGGGCATCTTTTGGGTATATGCCCAGGACTGATATAGCTGAGTCCTCAGGAAGTACTATATCCACTTTTCTGAGGTTCCTCCAGACTGATTTCCAGAGTAGTTGTACCAACTTGCAATCCCACCAACAATGGAGGAGTGTTCCTCTTTCTTCACATCCTCAACTGTATCTGTTGTCACCTGAGTTTTTGATCTTAGCCATTCTGACTGGTGTGAGGTGGAATCCAAGGGTTGTTTTGATTTGCATTTCCCTAATGACTAAGGATGTTGAACATTTCTTTAGGTACTTCTCAGCCATTCAATATTCCTCAGCTGAGAATTCCTTGTTTAGCTCTGTACCCCATTTTTAATAGGGTTATTTGACTGTCTGGAGTCTAACTTCTTGAATTCCATTTCTTAAATCCTGGATGGTTTTTTCACCCATTTGGTTGTGTTTTCCTGTAATTCTTTAAGGGATTTTGTGTTTCCTCTTTAAGGGCTTCTACTTGTTTACCTGTACTGCCCTGTATTTCTTGAAGGGAGTTATTTATGTCCTTCTTAAAGTCCTCTATTATTATCATAAGATGTGACTTTAAATCCAGATCTTGCTTTTCCATTGTGTTTGGATATTCAGTATTTGCTTTGGTGGAGAACTGGGCTCTGATGATGCCAAGTAGTCTTGGTTTCTGTTGCTTAGCTTCCTGACCTTGACTCTCGCCATCAGGTGGTCTCTGGTGTTAGCTTGTCTTGCTGTCTCTGACAGTGGCTTGACCCTCTTGTAAGCCTGTGTGTTATCACTCCTGTAGATTTGTTTTCTTACAGCTGGATCTGGGTACAGAGAGCTGTGGGACTAGTTCAGCTCTGGGCTCAGAAGGAAACCAGAAGGATCTTGTTCCAGGTCACTCAGAGCAGAAGAGTTAGTCTTACCTCTGCTCTCAGATGTGTCAGTGTTCCTTGGCAACTGGCTTTCAGCTCTGGGCGCAGGCAGAAATCTCAAATACACTGGATCTATTGCATTATTTAATTCAGCTGTTTTATGCTTAATTTTTTCATTGTGATCTGTTTATTATTGAAAGGGAGATATTCAAACCACTACTACTATTGTCTTAGAGTTAATCTATGTTTTTATATCCTGTAATGTTTGTATTATGAAATTTGATGCTGTGTGTGTGTGTGTGTGTGTGTGTGTGTGTGTGTGTGTGTGTGTGTGTGTGTGTGTGTAAAATTATAACAACCTTTTCTGAATAATTTTTGGCTTGAAGTCTTATATTTTCCAATATTATAACAGTAATGTCTGCTTTCTTCATATTCCATTTGCTTTGAATAATTTCTTTCCAACTTCTGCCTAAGATTATTTCTCTTTGATGGTGAGGTGTTTCTTTAGAAAAGGTTAATGAGACATTAATACCTAAATTTGTTATTGAAAGGACTTTATTAATGTCTGCCATTTAGTTTATTTTGTAACTCTTGGTATTTTCCCATTCCTCATTGACCAAATTTCTGTTCTAAAGTCAGATTGTTTTCCTAAAATCTCAGGCATTTGTTTTTTTTTTTTTTTTAATTTTCATTGAAAAGGATTCCTTTGAATGGAGAGGTGTGTGTGTGTGTGTGTATTTTACTGCTGATTTAACAGCAGTGAATTCCTTTAGTTTGTGCTTATCATGGAAATTTTCTTCCTTCAGCTTTAACACATGGCAGAGTCTGGGCTGGCCCTTCAATGCTTGGGATGCATTCATATTTTCCTGGCTCTTAGGGTTCTTCTTTGGATCTACTGTAATTCTGCTGTGTTCACCTCTGTCTGTAACTGTCTGACCTGTTTGGCAGTGTGATGCCTCCTGAGTCCTGGATACTCAGCTCATTCTCTTGTTCTAACTTTTCTTTTGTGATGTTTATTAAATATATTATTTATGCCTCTAATCTGATGTTCTCTTTGTTCATCCCTATGATTCATAAGATTTTTCTTTTAATGGTGTCTCATTGAGTTCATATATTATTTTGTAGATTTTTATTTTATCTTGATAAACGTTTCAAAATTCTAATCCATCATGTCTTGTTCTCCGTGACTGATACTCTGTCTCCCAAGTGACTCCCTCACGGTAAGAGAAGCATTCAATTGTGGGTTTAGGGGATTTTTGTTTGCCTTTGGTTGTTGTTGTTTGTTTTTGTCTGTGGCTGTCTTAGTTACTTTTCTGTTTCTTTAAAGAGGCACCATGACAGAGACAATTTATACAAGGAAGAGCCAACAGTTGTCAGAGGAGTCTGGTACCAGCATGGTGGGAGCATGGCAGCAGGCAGGGTGGCCTGGAGCTTATATCTGATCCACAAGCACAATTCAGAGAGAGGAGATGGGAGCGAGAGAGAGATGGCTAACTGGAATGGCATCAGGCTTTTGAAACTTCCGTGCCCATCCCCCATGGCATACCATTCTTCCCAAACAGTTACACCAGCTGAGGACCAGCACTCTAGTATTTGAGACTGTGAGGGGCATTCTCATTGAAATCAACATACTGTCTTAAGGATGTTTGCTTTTCTAAAAGTTCAGTTTTATTTTTTCCAAAATTTTGTCTTGTCTCTTTTGAATTCCTCTTTCATATCCCATATTGGCTTCCTCCTTTCACTCAGCTCTTGAATTAATTTAAGAAGTTACTTGTATCATCTATGACTTTGCTACGCAGTCTTCTAACTATCCCTTCGACCTCTTGTACGGGACTTCATCTTATCTGCTTCATTGAATTTACAACTATGGATGGAATCAGTATTTTTAGAGGCATTATACTTTCTTGATTTTTTTCATGTTTTATGTTTTGGGGTTTTATGCATTTGGAGTTATTTAATTGGTCTGACTTTTGTATCCGTTTCATTCTCTCAGTTGAAGTATTTGTAATATTCAAGTGGGACTAGATGTAGTACAGTTAAGGAGCATAGTGCAGAAGCTAGACCGTTAGTCTGTGTGTTCAGGAACTGGATGTGATCCCCTACTCTACTCTTACACTAGTATATTACCTGCAGAGCCAACTGCAATATAAAACTAAAACAAGACCTTTAGGTGATATTTATGCACAGGTGAAGTTAAAATAATTAAAACTAACATACAAAGACAAAGTGAAATTAAAAGTACAGTAGATTTTAAAGTGTGATCACATCAGACAATGTTCGTCCTCCAGGATGGGTTTTGGATTCTTTCCCTCCATGTTGTTTCATGGAGTACACGATAGATACTGAGCAGGGGAGGTACAGTGTGCAATTGAGGTTCAAACATGAAAGCAGATTTGTGAGTATGCAGAGAATTTAAGCAGATTGTCTTTGAGTTCGGCTTCTGGCACAACTCAGATGAGCAGTGTACTTCTCAGTTCTTATGCTGTTCTCCATGTAAGCAATGAGGTGCCCTTCAGGGTGCCCTGCAAGCCACACTTCAGCTGCCAAAACCTGTGCTGATCAGCACCCAGCACCCACAATGTGCAGCCCTCTGTCCATGCCTCCACAGATCCTGGTTCCAGTTATACCCACCAGGTGTGTGGTGGGGGAGAGAGTGGAGTTCATGCTGATGACCCCTACTGACCTCAGAAGAGGTACATATGAGTATCATTCCTCAACTGCAGGCTCCATAGCCTACACTGGCCGCCTACCTTTCTGTCCACGGTATATTCAGACCTTGGAAGCACCTCTGTGATTGTCCTTTCTCTGGCTGTTCAAGCAAGGAGGTAAAGAGGGAGCAGGGTTTCTGGCAGTAACCCAAGCTAGAATATCTTGTTTAGGTTCTTTAGCCTTGAGCCACCCAGATGGCATTGACCTTGCATCTCATTGCCAATAGAGAAGGTGGGGTCCAACCCTTGGTCTGTTCCAGTGGGAAGAAGGCATGGGAAGGACGGACAAACTGCCCTCACAAAATCTCATCAGATCTGAGTGCAGCTCAGGCTCCTCCTCCCTCCTTCTGTAGCTCCTGCTTCCCTGTAGAGCTACCCTCTACCATAATAAATTTGTTTTCAGATGTTGTCTTGGGGGAATGGAAACTATTGTTTATTCTCTAGTTTTTCACCAAGTCTCACTGATGGGACTTAAATCCATCATCTTACTAGGGAAGTACTCAAGCCCAGATTCTTGCTTCTTGAAATTCCTAGTACTTTACCAACTCAAAACTTCAAGTTTTGTGGGTTACACCATAAGAATACTGACCAATACTGCTATCTACCAGTGCCTCCCAGGAATTAGGAATGGCCTCAGAGAAAACCTTTGGGAGGGAATAGTACTCAGTTCAACACGAGGGCCTTTGCCTTCCATGGTCTGGAAGCCTTAGTTTCCTTCTCTGCCTCCACATGGATCAGGCAGATTTCTTATGAATATGCAGGAAGTATGTTCGTGTACATGTTTCAGAAATCCTAGCTTCTGACAGCTTTCCCCTCCCTGGAGTTCAGCTCTCTAAGTTAATATTTGCTTTTTCCTAGAACATTATCTATCTGATGTATTGTTATGAGTCTCACACATATACAGGTTTGAAGATGTGACAACTCCATAATAGTTTAGTTCTGTAAGGCTCTATGTAGTTAATGACAAGCAGAGATGGAGGAATGTCACGTGCCAGCAAAAATCTCATCTCATACTGGAAGCCAGTGCATGAATATGGCCAGGCTCAGGGTTTATAACAGTCTCCATGAAACTTAACATGATTCTCATGAGAATACCCTGATCATCTTCAAGGACTTTCCCCAGTTAACCAGAGGACTTCTCACAATGTCTCCCTACTGAAGGTTCCACACCATCTTGCAACACTTGAATGTTTTAGTGAACATTCAAACTACATCCAGACTACAACAACCTTCCAACATATTTGTCACACACACACACACACACACACACACACACACACACACACACACACACACACACATATACACACACCCTTCAGTGCTGCTCTGAAACTACTCTCTTCCTGGAAGTACATGTCAAATTCCTGGCACTTTATCGTTGCCCAAATCATGCTCGTTTCATTAGTCTTCTGGCTATACTTGTAAATGCATATTTTAAAAGTAAATATACTTAAATGTTCATAAAATATGTACCTGAAGATGAACCAGTCATTTAATTTGTAGTACACAGTAGTAGGTACATCATCGGGAATGAATATTCCCATAAAGTTGAGTTTTGTTGCCCTCTAGTGGAAGTTTTATTGAAATGAAATAGCCAGAAAGGCAGACTATCAAGTTTCAGAAAAATGATTTATGATACAGTGCACACTGGCTGACTTTACTGCTTATACTCTAATTCTGAAGTTGTCTGACCTCCAGAGCTATATTAGAACTCTTAATTCTAATGTCCTTCCACAGAACAACTCTTTATGTATCATCTGTGGCAATGTTCAGCCTATAATCGCAATTGAAGGCTACAACATGGCACATGTATGTGTGCTCAAAAGATTAAGGGATTTTCTCTGTTGTCATCATAGAAAAGTAGTGATCTCTGACCTAAGCCATTAAACTTGGCTGCTTCTAGTAAAGCAATTAGCCATTTGTTTTCAGTTATGAAGGGGTTAACAAAATTATAATATTAAGATTATATTAGGTTTACACTTGATAAATCCAAAACAGTCAGCTCATAAATAATAGAATAAATAACAATCATTAGAAATAATAGAAATAAAATGATATTTTTAATGCTAATGTGCAAAATTCAGGTGATTTCCAGTTTACAAACTATCTTGAAAGTACAGTGGTGTCATAGATCCCACTCTTAAGAGCAGACACAAATGTCTAGAGATAAAGGTAAAAGAAACTGAAGGACCTAAGTAAAGGCAGCTCTAAGTTACATTGCTAAGACTGAGTAAATTGACCCATTTCTTTGCTGAGATGAGAGCACTTACAAGGGATATATAATTTTGTAAAATTAAATAGTCTATTCAAAGGATCAAGGGAATTGCATCAACCTTATAAAAAAATTCTACAATTTCTAGAAGAAAGATTAATGCCAGTAATTTGGGCAAAAATAGATTTATGACCTTAACATACTAAGGTGAGAATATACCTTGAGATTGCAGAGAAAATTTAAACATCAAATAACTAAAATATTTTGATAATCTATTTAAAACAATAAATAAAAAATGCAAAGTTCTATTTAAAACAAGGAGTGTTTGTGGCCTGTAAAAGGCATATCTCTGAAGAAGGATGGGAAGCAACACTAAAATCTGCCTTACTGACGTACAAGGGCGAGGCATCTGCCGTGAATGTCACATAGCCACTACACAAAACAAAACACAAAAAGAAGAGCAGTAGCCCAAGTGTAGACATGGACAGCAAATCTAAGAAGAGTGACTTAGACTAGAAAAGGGACAACTAGGAAACCATGAAAACGGCCTTATCGCTCTGGGGAGTGAAAGAAGGATGTGCTGCCACAGAATAGCAAATAAGCTTTGTGAGACAGCTCAACAAAGCACTGACATGGCTGTCTGTACAAATTATAGCTGCACAATGTTAAGTCAGCCACTGCTGAGAGTAGCTAAGTGGGTTTGAGGGTAGATGTGAAGAAGAAGTCCAGAGTATAACAAACAGCTAATAGAAAGGGAATCTGTAAAGAAAATATTCAGACCATGAAGAACATTGTCAAAAGTTCTACTGTCTAATGACCTTCCAGAAAGCTGAGGTTTGAACTCAGGAAAGACCAAGGTTGTATCTAGAGAAAAGATAGAAGGCAGATGTGCTGCCCTTGAAGCACTAATGACCAGGAAGAGTCACATGCATTACTAAATACTAAAGGGCTCTTTGCTTCCGTGAGAAAATGTTTATGCCATACATATTTCTAAAGGTGATGATGGTTAATATTGATTGTCAAGATGACAGGATTGTATAATGGGGTTCTATCTCAGGTGAGCTGAGATGTGAGGACATACCCTAACCAGATGACACAGTTCCATGACGGGAAATCCCAGAACCAAGTGAAAAGGAAAGAGGGAACTAAACATTAGCATTCTTTTTTGCTATTCTGAGGATGTGATGGGACTAGATACCTCAAGGGCCTATCACTATACCTTCACTCCACAAAGGATTCCCTTGAACTGTAAGCCAGAACAAACCCTTCCCACCTGCTTCTGTCACAGCAGCAAGAATAGTAAACTAAACAGGTAACATGTTCGTTTTAATTAAGAATTAAAATACATAGGTATATCACAGCTTCAAAATATCTTAAAGAAATTTAGAGCTTATTAAGGAAATTTCATATCAAAACACTTCCTATGCGAAAGTGAATATTATTATTTGACAATTTAACAACTGTATTTGGAAGAAGACAAATGGTCTGAGCATTGCATTTTGAATCTGAAGTTATGTATCTAGTCTTTCATCATCTAAGAATGAAGATAAAATACTTTGATGCATATATGAGAACTCAAAACTATTTTCCTCGTCAGGGACACTGCTGACATTTAAAGTGAGATCCTCACAGGACACCATGTCTGGTCCAGGTCCTCATCCATTTAGTTCAAACTGATTCCCTCCAGTGGTTATATTGACCACTAGAGGGAACCAGCAGACCTATTGCATAATGTGCTCAATGTTCATAATATGCATGATTTCTACATTAAAACTCTTTCAACAATGAGACGATGCCTAGAGACAAAATAGGGAATAATAATTAACCAAATCTGGGTAAAGAATTGACAGAGTTTTCATGGTATACAAACTAGCTAAAGGAGAATAGCAAAAACTGCTTTTAAAATCGTGATAACATAAGAACATCTGAGTATCACAAAGAAAATAATGCCTCCCAGAACTTAAAAATGTAACATTTGAATTCAAAATCTAGAGAAGAAAAAGAGACGAGGGTCAGTGGTTTTGCTAAAATCATTGGTATGGAAAAGTCACATTCAGGACATACCTCTGGCTAGTAAACCTTATATACAGAGATCCTGTTTGTTGATAAAATAAGTAATGTGAATAAAAACACTAACTTAAGGTCAAAATGTGGGATTCATAGATCATTGCATATGTTATTCATCTCTGACGTTTTCATACAGAAGTCAGATAATGTGGGTGACTCCAAAGCAGTGGGCCCAGAATGTCAGATCTCCCTTCAGACAGCTTATATGTATGCTCTACCCATATACAGCAAGTAGAAATATTCTATCTCCTTTGAACGGCCCCAGAAACTAAATTCCAGGAGTAGATGGATTGAATCTCTAACATGAGGAAGTGATAAGTTATAGAGAAACCACTAATATCTCCCAGAAAACACTCAAGAAGACTTGGCAAATGAATGGTTTGATCTCTTTGTGGATTAGAGTCCATTCTCACTCAAAATAAAATGCCATCCAAAACTGAAATAGAGTGATACTAGACTAGATTAAGGCCTGAGGAGAGCCAGTGAGTTGGGGATTGTCTTCCATCTCTAGATCTCCAGCATAAGCAAAATGGGTTCTCTGATTAAATTCTAGTAGGAGGTGTAAGTTTTTTACTCATATTAGAAAGTAGGGATTACTCAAATACATGTGTGCATTTCTTCACTATAACATATGGTGTAAGTATTCAGTGCTTATTTACTACGGGTTAAATTTTTTAATTTTAAAATATTTTACATATTCTTTTCTCCTCTAACTCCAAGATCCTCCCCATCCAACTTTATGCTTTATTTTCTCTTTCAATCTCAATCTCTCTCTTCCCCCTTCCCGTCTCTCTCTCCCCCCCTTCTTCCCCCCTCCCCTCTCTTTCTCTCCCTTCCTCCCCCACCTCTAGAACAAAACCAAAGGTCAAAATAAACATTGTCAATGAGACAAAATATCAAAACAGAAGGTACACACAAAAAATAGAATTGAATTTGTATTGGCTATCTGGTCTGGATTGTGTTTGATAGACCTGTGACATTCAATTATGTTTTTGAAAATTGCTTGCTACATTAAAAGCTCTTACTGCCTTCTCTTTTCTCTTAAAACATTGTCAATGATATTTTTTGTGTGCATGTGCCTATGAAATTGAATGGCTGCTAGTGGTAACATGAAGACATGTGTCTCTTTCCTCTTCCTCTGTAGGAGACTTATGACTCCAATCATGTATGCTGCCCGAGATGGTCATACTCAGGTCGTTGCTCTGCTTGTTGCTCATGGAGCAGAAGTCAACGCCCAGGATGAGAATGGTTATACTGTGAGAAATGCTTTTCAGTGCTGACTTCTATTTCTGAGACATTGACACTTTGCTAGACTATCGAGCATCTACACAAATGGCTAGTTTGGTTTGGTTGATGCTTACTGTCAAAGAGTTAAGAAAAGTTGTAGAAGGCTTGGGCTGGGTGAGAACACTGATGGGCAGAGCTTACAGAAGGAAAAGTCTCTTTGACCTTTGATAAAAGAGGCTGTAACACACAGCAAAACCAGGCCTCAGGAGAACGCACACATATTCTTTCGTAGAAAGCATCTGTAGTGGCAGATAAGTTCTTTATTCCACGACATACTTAGCTGTGCACAACAGCGTTTGGTTTAGTCACATCTAAGTACAGCTGGGCGTATGTTTACATTATATTGTGCAATGAGGAGATTGCGTCACTCTGCTAATTAGCTAAGCTCTCCTTTTTACTGTGCCATAAATACCGGTGAAAATATTTCTTATCTGTCTCACATGAAGCCCTTTTTAAACAGTCTTCTTTCCCACACTTACAGGCCTTAACATGGGCAGCACGGCAGGGTCATAAAAATGTAATTCTGAAGTTGCTTGAACTCGGAGCTAATAAAATGCTACAGACCAAAGATGGCAGGACACCAAGTGAGATTGCAAAAAGAAATAAACATCTTGAGGTATTCACCTGTGAACTTTCTGGGTCATCTTTTTTTCATGTAGGATTTTCATGTTGTCACAGTTCCTAATGTATTTGGGCAACTATCAATTAATTGAGTTTTTATTCTCCAAGCAGGTAATAAAACTTTGTTTTTCTAGAATAGTCATCTTTTAAGTCAAATCATTGATATTATAGTCATTTAAGTAATAAAAAAAGACAGTAAAGCTTTATTGTGTCCCTAGAAGTGACTCTGTAATAGGCATAGACTGGTTTGAGATGCACACTTAGGGTCTGTGCGTGTGATACACTCATGCTGACTACTTCCAGAGCACAGACTGCCTTCTGTTTATAAATAATTGTCTAAACGGCTTTATATCATCTTGAAATATTAATTACTATCCTTGATATTTGAATTTCTGAATTGGTGTATGTCATTATTATTTTAGGTTAAGGAAGCATTTACTTGATTTCACAAAAGGCTTTTTCAGGATAAAGAGTTATAAATCTCGGAACCACTCGCCTTGTTAGAATTTTCCTTATAGATAGAAAAACTAGTATCTTCACTCTCTTCTCAGTGTAAGGGTAGTAATAATGTTAACTGTATTTGAATGACTTGGAACTGTTTTCAGATCTTCAACTTTCTTTCTCTGACCCTAAATCCACTGGAAGGAAAACTCCAGCAGCTAACCAAAGAAGAGACTATTTGTAAACTGTTGGCCACAGACTCTGATAAAGAAAAAGATCACATATTTAGGTAATATACTTGAGCTTAGCAGAATGCATATAAAATACATGTTTTATTACTTATAGTACATTTGGCAAGTTATATAAGATATGTGGTATTTTAAACTTTAATAAGCATTTTAAAATGCCTTTTGGAAATGTCTGGATTTTAGATGCCTTGCTCTTCAGAGTTTAGAAGAGTTTTATTTAGTTATTTACTTAACTCTGACTCTAATATACATTTTTAGTAAAATAAAAAATTTTACTTTAAAGAGACTCAAGATTGTATTTGTATTCTAACTTGTTTGTGTTAGACCTTATTTTCTAGTTATTTTCAGTCATCTCTGGTTTTGAAAGAAGAAATCCCTGAACTCTGTTGCTCAACACGTGGCTACACACCGGTCTCTAGTTGCCACCTATCTTACGTTTACTGAGTCGAAAGACATTAATATGTGCAACATTGCATGATAAATACATACTGATGAATATTTCAATCCTAGGACAGATGAGCTGGATAGTACCATCCATCTTTTCCCTTTCTTTGCAAAAAACTTTGTTTTGGGTTGGGAATGTGGTTCACTCCTTAGATTATGTGAAGCCATGAGTTTAATTTTTCAGCTTTAGGAGGGAGGGGGAGAAAGAAAGAGGAAGTAGGAGGAGGGACAGAGAAGGGGACAGAGAACCTAGTTTGTTCCTCTGATGCAGGATTTAAATGTTCTGTGTAAACGTACAAATGATTGTGCCTGGATTGTTCTTGCTCCTTTCCATGACTGCTCTGAGTAGACATGCACATAAGTTACTGTGTACGCATAGTCTGTTCTGACACTGACCTTGCTGTGATGCCTTACAGTCCATATACAGCGTTTGGAGATCTGGAGATATTTTTACATGGCCTGGGACTGGAACATATGACAGACTTATTAAAGGTAAGGTTGCATGTGAAGCAGAGTGAGTTTTATATATGCACGTGTTTATATTTAGCATAACATGTTATATTTGAATAAAATTAAGCTTTATTCACAAGCATGCCATTTATTCCTCCTTCATTTTAGACTACCCTATTTTAAATTTATAATACACACGTCAAAATTTTATTGACCTAGAAATGTATATAAATTAGATCTGTCTGGATTTCACAATTTCTATCTTATAAATCAGTACCCATTTAAGCCCTGTTTACAGTTGTTGCTTTTTGTGTGTGAAACACTAGAAGCATGGTTTTGAACCAGACACTCCTGTGCCAGATATTTGATCGGCTAACTGAAATATGCTACTTAAATATCGGGGTTTTTTCCTATAAGAACAAGTATAGGTTGTCCTGAAGATTAGATTAGATTATATACTGAACTGTGTGTGTTTTCAGCATGCATGGTGGGGTTTGAGTAGATGACAGTTGTTACAATATAGATAAGGACACTGAAGCAAAGGACTTAAGACAAATTCTCCTAGGAATATGAACACTGGTGCGGATAGCTCAGAGTTGGGTTCATTATACAGCTCTGAAACTTCTACTGAGGAAATCTTTGGTCAAAACTCATGTTATTGATAGTTTAGTCTGATGCCATCTGAAATTTAAATATTCATAAAATATAATTTTTGTCAAGTTTCCAAAACATTCTCTTTTTATCTAAGCAGACATGGATGCTAGCCATGTTCTATGATTCTGGGAACCTAGGTACTGCATGCTTTTGTAAGCTTAAACTGCATACTCTTTGAACACCCGGAAGGTATTGAGAAAGCAGTTCAGTGACAGTTTCCTTTCCTGCTTTGCTGTGAGTTGTTCACGCTGCATGGTGGTGGGCTTTTTGTCTTTTATGCAGGAAAGGGATATAACTTTAAGACACCTTCTGACCATGAAGAAAGACGAGCTTACAAAGGTTAGTATCACTTATAAAATGCCAGGTAGATTACTTGATGTTTTTAAACTTGCACGTTCTTTTGTTTTCTATTTTTAAAATTCTATGGCTTTGTAGACTGATCTTTTGTAGGTTCTTGGTTAGAAACAACAATGAATTACTAGCTTTATATTGTACCTCAGTATTAAGTTGCTTAAAACACATTTACAGACTTAGAGCATGGGGCTTCCTAGTACTGTTCTTATATCTTAACTGCTGCTCATTTGCAGATGGGAAGTGGATTAATAAAACAGGTTAATACGAAGTAAAAGGTGACTTTTAATGCACTCAGAGACATCATATTCTAATTAGCACTGACTGTGTTATCACAGTCATCATTAATCATTCAGTTAGGTGTGGGACGTTTTAGAGGAACTGTGATGAGAGGATATCTTAAGGTAATGATTTTGTTGTGTGAATACATGAGATACCTGAATCCATACTATCACTGAAAACCAAAACAGCATACTTCTAACTAAATCCAGGAAAGACGTTCACTTTAACATTGAAGGGAAAATATAGGTTAAAAAAAGTAATTCTCACTTCTCATTAATAACACCCAAAACAATATTTTGGAGGCAAGACTATGTTTTAGAATGATATATTTTAAATTATAATTAAAAATAGCACTTTGAGTTAACCACAGTTATTTTATGTTGCCAAAAAATAACTATAGTTGATTATAAACCTATCTATCACTTAATGCCGTAATTTTGTTAAGGTACAAGCAAATAATATATTTAAGTACATTATTTTCCAGTATTTGTCTGTTTTACAAGATAGAGATTCATCTAGAAAATGGCATTAGTATTCTCAAATATGAAATTACCCAAGTATAACTATCTTACTGAACCTTAAAATTATTTCTCCTTAGAATGGAATTACAAGTAAAGATCAACAGAAAATTTTGGCTGCTCTTAAGGAACTAGAAGTAGAAGAGATAAATTTTGGAAAATTACCTGAAGTGGCAAAGTTGGAAATTAGGTAAAATTGTCAGTTTACATTAAAATTATTTACAACTAAGTATTCTTCTTTACTGAGTATTTGATTTAATGCTACTATTTTCCCAGGAAAATGAGATATACAATGGTCTGAACCAGATGCACTTTATAAAGTTAATGTTTATAAATTTATTTTACAAAGAAGCAAAACAGTGCATCTTGTTAACTTGCCTAGAGACAGTTTATACTTCTTTTATCCTTACATCTTGCTAAATAAGATCGTGGAAATGATCCATTTCCCTAGCTTAGTTCTCAGTCCCTTAAATCATGTTAGATGTCAATCTAAAAAGTATGGAACTGGAATCATGCTCCAACTGGTAAAGGGCTTTCCATGCAAACACGAGGCCCTGATTCAGTCCCTAAACAAGCCAGGCTTCCCAAGACAAGCCAGGCATGTGATCCCAGTGCTGGGGAGGCAGAGGTAGGCAGAGCCTTGGCACTCTCTGCCATAGCCTACACAGTGAGTCCCAGGCCAGCAAGATACCCTGTCTTAAAAGAACAAGATGAGCCTTCCCTAAAGAACAGTGTCTGAGGTTGGCCTCTGGGTTCCATGTGAAGTGCATGTACTCATGCATATGCAAACGGACATTCACACATATAAACCGGAGAAAAGAAAATGTGGTACGACTTTCACAACACCCACAAAGAAAATACTTCTCTTAGGTTCATCTTCATCTCAGCTGCATTATGTAAGACTTGCTTCTAAGTTCACAAGAGGGATGACTGAGTTTTTCTTGGTGCTTCACCTAGTTTTGGTGTTAGGGTGACAGCATTACAAAATGATTAAGGAATTGTTATTCTCATCTCTTTCCTGGACAAGGTTATAGAGACTAGTGAAGTTTTCCTTTAACCATTTATGTAGATTTCTCCACTGAAACAGTTTCGCCTGGGGTCACCTTAGGGTATGTTCTTCATCACAGTTGTATCCTCCTCAAGAGTTACAGAACTATTGAAGCTGTAGCGATTTTAGTTTGCATTCGTTTTTCTCATTTGTGGTTTTCAGAGACGTTTTCCATTACTGAGTGGTTGAATTCACAGGCATACAGGGTTGGTGCTGCCCCCTGCTATCCTTTAGATACCTGCATACTCTATTACACTGCCTCTTTTCATTACCAATACTGATACCCCCCCATTTTTATCTCTATTAGTCTTGCTAGATGTTTATTCGTTTTTAGACAGACACTCCTTTTAGTTTTCTCATAGGAGTAGGTTTGTGTGTGGCACATGTGGATGTGGGAGCAGAGGACATCTTATGGAAATCAGTCTTCTCTATCACTGTGTAGGTCCTCACATGTAGTTTGAACTCAAGTCGTCAGGCTTGGTGACCTGTGCTTTACCCACTGTGCCATCTCACCAGCCTCTAGGACCTTCTTTTTGTTTCATTACTGTTTTTTATTTCATTGGCTTCTGATGTTATTCTTACATTTCCTTCCTTCTGCCTGCTTTGAATTTATTTTTATGTATTAATGAGTTACAGGTCTAGCATTTCTCCTTTACTCCCTTCCTTTCTTTTAGGGACAGGATCTTCTGTACCCTAGTCTAGCCTCTGACCCTCAGTCTTCTGCTTAGCTTCCCAAGTGCAGGACTGCAGGTTAGGCCTCCTTTTGTTATCTAAGCACATGACCATTTGCATTGTCCTCTCAATATGGATGCAGTTGAATGTCACAAAACATTACACTGAGGGACCATTTTCATAGACTTTTATGTGTACTGTTTTTCCTTCAAGACTTCCTGTCACATATTGTCTAACAGTACATCCTTTGATTTATATGTGTTTAGAAACTTTCCTATTGATTTCTAGCTTGATTCAGCATAGTAACTGAGCAATAGTTAAATATATAAATATATAAATTTAAATATATGCTAGAAAACCTGACAGGCTTTTGCCTTTTAAAGTATATGATTAGTTCATTTTGTAAATAATTTGTATCCAATATTTCCTGCATTTAAGATTAAACACATAAATTTTTGAAATCCTAAATAATACATAATAATTGTTTTCCTCCCAAAGGCTTGGTAATTTTGAACTCTGTTTAGCCCTTCCATCAAATAACCATGCTGGGAGGCTTTATGGGTCATACAAGAACACTTGCCAACCCCGCTGCCATCGCTTATGGAGCTTTCTACATCTCACGGTGTAGCTGGGACTCAAACAATTTTCTGTATTATCTTAGAAATTCCTTCCAAGAAACTGTTTATGTGATCCTGACTTCTTAAACACTATTTATTAAATGGTCCACCTTATAAATACTCTTCCCATCCATTGCCTTGCTTCCATCTAAAAGGAAGGTCTTAAGTTTTGGCGTAGTCAGTTTTAGGCAAAACCATAGCACCTAAATATTTAAATGCATGGTGGAGGATCTTAGTAGTGGTGTTTTTAATTTGCAACTTTTCTTAAATATTTCTGTTGATTCGTCATTGATTCTACTTAACAATATTCCAGGTTCTAGGTAACTAACTTGCAAATTGGAATCATCATAGTTACCTATTTTTATGGTAATGGAATTGCCAATATGTATATATTTGTAGACCTTAATAATCCTAGAGAGTGTAGAATCATGAATGGCTCACTTATTAAAACTGTTGAATCTTTTTAAAAAATAAAAATGTCAGGCACCTATTCCAGGAATTTGACCTTGTTATTAAATCACAGTCTGTGTTTATATGATTGTAAAGACAAGGTTTTGCTTCCCATTTGTTCAAAGTCATCCTTTAGAGAAGAAATTAGTCATGAAGTCATAAGAAAACTAACAGCAGAAAAAGTTAAATTGATTGATTATAATCTCCTGATAATTTTATTTCAACAATTAATCCTCTGATTTATTTTAAGATGCTTCTTGGGTGTGTGTCAAATTTCTAAAATAATCTGTTACAAGAATCCACATATACTGTTCATTTACTTTTTATCCCTTAACATGTTTGTAGCATTTAAAATTTAAATTTAAACAATGGTTTTGAGCAAACTAATAAGCATTCATCAGTTTCTCCTCAGATGTTTTCTTTGAGCTCCGAGCTACCTAAAATTCACTTGGATGTGTTAAAGTGTCTCAGAATTAAGTTCATCAAGAAATTACTATATCTCAAAAATCTACATAGATCTGATGTTTTATGTAAAATACACTGTTCATGTCTGTTATTTCTAAACATTTTTAAGTTGAAATTTCTGAATAGCTAACAACAAAGAAATGGTTGGCTTAGATTGCATAAACATGATTTTTCCATTATTAACATTATTTTGAAACTTAATGTCATGGGAAATGTTTACAATACATTAAAGGCACAGTGTAAACTGTTATACTAAATATAATATTAGTTGTAGAAATACTGGAAGAAACTATTAAAAAAATATCCTGGCAGAAAATAGTGCCATTTATTGTAGTTAGTTTGTTTTCAAACTACAAGTATGTGGTGCTCTGTTTATAATCTATTGACCATAGATTAAATTTTATATTAATACTAGACTTCAAAAGTTTAAGATACAGCATATCCTCCTTATAAATGTTAAACATCAGCCACAGGGATATGGGCTTCCTGGTCATTCTTATCATTGAAAAGTTGCAATGGCTTTCTTCATTCTTGTTCTGAGAGCAGACTAGAGGAACTGCTCTGAACTAGGACATGCTCCTTCATGTCAAGAGAGGAAAAGTGCCATGCCAACCAGCAGAGACAGTCGGTGGCTCCCTGAGTTCAGAGGAATAGGAAGTTTGCTGTGAGAGCATGTCTCCTAGGAATGTCAGAAGCCATACCCATAAAGTCTCAAGACTGCCCATGAGCATGAGCTAAATAAGGATGACACCAATATGCACACAATGTAGACAGGGGAAGGTTCCTGAGGTCTCATCCGCCAAGAGAAGTAGAGGCAACTGTGAATGCTGAGAGGAAGAGAAACAACCTTCCTAATTTGTTATCCAGCACCAAATGGTCACCACTAAAAACATGTGCAATACTGAGCAGGTTGTATGTAATTAGTTTGAAATAAATATGTATAACAATGCTTAATGAACAAAAAGGACTAAATTTGAGAGAAAGCAAGAAAGGGTATATTAGAGGGGTTAGAAGAGGAAAAGGAAGGGGAAATTTTGCAATTACATTATAATCTTCAAAAAAGTTGCACAGTCTTAGGTACAAAGTAGGTCATTTTATCAATCCTGTGTCGCTGGGAAATAAAGTATTCTCTGAAAAGGAGAACATAGTTCTCTCTCTCACTCCCTCCATATCTCTCTCTCTCTCTCTCTCTCTCTCTCTCTCTCTCTCTCTCTCTCCTTTTCTCTCTCTCTCTTACACACACACACACACACACACACACACACCACATTTGATCAAATAATTCATTTTACCATTCCTTTGTCATATTGCTTCTTTAAATTCTTTAAATACAAACAAATTGCTAGGGGTGCATGCAAAATTCTATAGGTTATATATTGTCTGGCAGTGATAGGAGATCCACATATATACTATGATACTCACTAGACCTGTGATTTTATATAACTTACCTATTGCTGTTCAGTGACTTGAAAAATTATATGTTAAAATAAAGGCTTATGTTTTCTTCTCATTTACTATCTTATTTACTTTAATATCGCTATGATAAGAACACTGAGTTTAAATAGAAATGCCCCTATAGGATCATGTATTTGAATGCTTAGTCGCCATGGAATAGAACTGTTCGAAAGGATTGTAAGTGTGTCACTGGGGTGCACTTTGAGGTTTCTAAAGCCCACACCAGGCCCACTGCCTCTCCCTTTGCCTATGGATCAGGAAGTAGAACTTTCCAGCTCCTTCTCCAGAGCCATGTCTGCCTGTGGGCCACCATGCTCCTTTACCATGATAATGGACTAACCTCTGAGACATGTGCAAGTGCCCAAATGAAATGCTCTCTTCAATGAGAGTTGCCTTGGTCATGATATCTCTTTACAGTAATAGGATAGTGACTAAGATAGACACCATGACCAAGGCAACTTAAAAAGGAAAACGTTTAACTTGGGCTTATGGTTTCAGGCAGTCCTTGAGGGCAGGACAAAGACATGAAGGTAGCAACAGCTGAGAGCTTACATCTTCATCCTGAGTAGGAGTGGCACTAGTCTTCTGAAACCTCAAAGCCTTCTCCAGCAATACTCCTCTAACAAGGCCACATCTCTTTAGTCTTCCAAGATCTAACATTCCCATGCAAATTCCCACATTTAATAAGACTTTGCAAGTGATACTGTCTTATTTTAACTAAGTTCCTTACTGTCTTCAGAATAAGTGCTGATAAATTTATATTAGATAGCCTGTGTAGTTATACACCTGTTATCACTTGATATTTTGGATAATAATTCTCAATGAATATTAATGTTCTTGAGCTTGTTATGTTAAATATGTATGGCATTGATGAATCACCTGTTCAGTACTTACTGACAGTAAACAGAATCCAAGTATCAAAAGAGCACTGAACTCGAAATCAAATGTGTATTGTCTACAACTATCATATAGACAAAAATCAGCACAAGTAATTGCTCTTTTTTTTTTAATTAACTTGAGTATTTCTTATATACATTTCGAATGTTATTCCCTTTCCCAGTTTCCGAGCAAACATCCCCCTCCCCCCTCCCCTTCTTTATGGGTGTTCCCCTCCCTATCCTCCCCCTCTTGCCGCCCTCCACCCAACAATCTAGTTCACTGGGGGTTCAGTCTTAACAGGACCCAGGGCTTCCCCCTTCCACTGGTGCTCTTACTAGGATATTCATTGCTACCTATGAGGTCAGAGTCCAGGGTCAGTCCATGTATAGTCTTTAGGTAGTGGCTTAGTCCTGGAAGCTCTGGTTGCTTGGCATTGTTGTACATATGGGGTCTCAAGCCCTTCAAGCTCTTCCAGTTCTTTCTCTGATTCCTTCAACGGGGTCCTATTCTCAATTCAGTGGTTTGCTGCTGGCATACGCCTCTGTGTTTTCTGTATTCTGGCTGTGTCTCTCGGGAGAGATCTACATCCGGCTCCTGTAGGCCTGCACTTCTTTGCTTCATCCATCTTGTCTAATTGGATGGCTGTATATGCATGGGCCACATGTGGGGCAGGCTCTGAATGGGTGTTCCTTCTGTCTCTGTTTTAATCTTTGCCTCTATTCCTTGCCAAGGTATTCTTGTTCCCCTTTTAAAGAAGGAGGAAACATTCACATTTTGATCATCCGTCTTGAGTTTCATTTGTTCTAGGCATCTAGGGTAATTCAAGCATTTGGGCTAATAGCCACTTATCAATGAGTGCATACCATGTGTGTTTTTCTGTGATTGGGTTACCTCACTCAGGATGATATTTTCGAGTTCCGACCATTTGCCTACGAATTTCATAAAGTCATTGTTTTTGATAGCTGAGTAATATTCCATTGTGTAGATGTACCACATTTTCTGTATCCATTCCTCTGTTGAAGGGCATCTGGGTTCTTTCCAGCTTCTGGCTATTATAAATAAGGCTGCGATGAACATAGTGGAGCACGTGTCTTTTTTATATGGTGGGGCATCTTTTGGGTATATGCCAAAGAGGTATAGCTGGATCCTCAGGCAGTTCAATGTCCAATTTTCTGAGGAACCTCCAGACTGATTTCCAGAATGGTTGTGCAGTCTGCAATCCCACCAACAATGGAGGAGTGTTCCTCTTTCTCCGCATCCTCGCCAGCATCTGCTGTCACCTGAGTTTTTGATCTTAGCCATTCTCACTGGTGTGAGGTGAAATCTCAGGTTATTTTGATTTGCATTTCCCTTATGACTAAAGATGTTGAACATTTCTTTAGGTGTTTCTCAGCCATTCGGCATTCCTCAGCTGTGAATTCTTTGTTTAGCTCTGAACCCCATTTTTTAATAGGGTTATTTGTCTCCCTGCGGTCTAACTTCTTGAGTTCTTTGTATATTTTGGATATAAGGCCTCTATCTGTTGTAGGATTGGTAAAAATATTTTCCCAATCTGTTGGTTGCCGTTTTGTCCTAACCACAGTGTCCTTTGCCTTACAGAAGCTTTGCAGTTTTATGAGATCCCATTTGTCGATTCTCGATCTTAGAGCATAAGCCATTGGTGTTTTGTTCAGGAAATTTTTTCCAGTGCCCATGTGACAAGTAATCGCTCTTGTTGCTCTCCCTGTATTCTCTTTTTTTTCTAGAGTAAAAATCAGGTAAAACTCAAGACACATGATGAAGAAAAATGTATATTGTGATAACACTTTTATAAGTACTGTTTTTATTTGGTAAATAAAGCAGTAAGTCCTTAGAAATACGTATTTTCACTTTGGTTTTGAAAGGAACTAAAAAGATGGGGTGGACCAAGCCTATATAATCCCTGTGTACTTGGGAGGTAGGCACAGGAAGTCAGGAGTTTCCACATATCCTCAGCTACACAGTGAGTTCAGGCTATGCTAGTCTCCAGGAAACCAAACACAAATGAGAAAAGAAGGAACCATGAACTTGGGTGCCTGGATAGATAGAGTTAGTGCTCTGAGGTTTGTTTTTCAGCCTAATACCAACAAGCTTCCTTTAAATGAAAATGCTGTATTTTCACTTAACTAGTAAGGCGCTGTAGAGAAACTGTCCATTCTTAGTTTCATTGGAAGCCAACACTGTTTTCTTATGTGTGTGTTTTGGTTTGGTTTGGGTTTGGGTAGGTTTTTTGAGACAAGGTTTCTCTGCTGTCTTGTAGACTAGGCTGGTCTTGAACTCAGAGATCCACCTGCCTCTGCTTCCCAAGCACTGTGATTAAGGGCATGTGCCACCACTGCCTGGCAACAGCACTGATTTCTAATAGACTTTTATCCTAGTATGTAAAACTGTATAGAATTTGCCCAAAGATTATATATAAGAATGTTGTTTGGAATTAAATGTACTATTTTGTCCCATAGTTGAGGATATTTTCTTTTACATTTTTTATTTTAGTAGATACTGTTGACACACTATACAGATATTTATTTTTCCCATTTTTCTAGACTTGTAGCATTCTGTGGTAATGTGTTCCCATTCTATCCATTCAACTTTGCCATTTCTCTGAATGAGTTACGTAACATGCTGGTTATCTGTTCTGTCATTCCCAGAGTGTCTCTAATTCCCACTGTAAACTGGCATGTCCGTCCTGAGCCATCCTAGTACTCCTGTCACCTGTCTGCCTTAATAGTGGTCCTCTCCTTCCCTTCCCTGCTTCCTCTGCTTCCTTTCTTTCCCTGAACACTGAGTTTACTGCTCTCAGTCCTCTTCTCTTAATGTATCTTATTCTGTCTGGTCTTCAGGATCATAGTTTTGAAACTACAGTTACCCTCCTTGGTCTTTGCTCACATTCATGCTAGAAGGAAAACTAATCTAGTTAGACAATGGTAGATATAAAATAAAATTGTTCTTATTGATGTTCCCTCACTGTCTCTAAATTATATCAAGTCACTTGGGTGTACAGGTATCAGGATAAATATGATGATAAGGTTTACACTTTTTAAAATATCATTCAGTTTTCTTTTTTAAAGATTTATTTATTTTATTTATGAGTACACTATAGCTGTCTTCAGACACACAAGAAAAGGGTATAAGATCCTATTAACAGATGGTTGTGAGCCACCATGTGGTTGCTGGGAATTGAACTCAGGACCTCTGGAAGAATAGTCAGTGCTCTTAACCACTGAGCCATCTTGCAGCCCCCAAGACTTACACTTTCTACTGTTTACTTATTGTTACCACCTGTGTATCTCATATCATTGAAGTTACACCAGAATTTAGCTAACTTGAATGCCAGCCGTTTGCTAGACAAGATAGTGAATGTTTATATTGTCTCCTTTTGTCCTTCTGAAAATTGTGTCGAGAGTTAGAAATATTTGATATGAAATTACACTTGCCCCAGATCTGAAAGTTTCCTACATGTGGACTTCAAGTCCAAACTCAGGTCAGCACAACTCAAAAGTGTGCTCTTACTTTGACTGTAGTGGGTTTTGTTCATCTTCTAGTCTGCTCCCCATCCATCCCCAGAGTCAGTTGCTTGTTCAGTGATATGCTCTTCTAGTGAACCGAGAAAAAGAAAACCACCCTAGATTATTATTTTACATGCATTCTATTTCTTTTTCCCCAGTTCTCCTTCCATTTATGTTACTTTAATCCACAACAAATCACCAAGTAAAATTTGCACCTGGGTTTTACTTTCTCCCTTCCTAATTGGACTCCTTTAGTTACCTTTCATTATGAAAAATACAAAATCCTTTAGAAAGTGTTATATTCAGCCAATTGCTACTACTTCCTCATGAGTTTACTTTAGTTGTGCCTTAGCTGGTCCTTTCCTTTTATACTTTTATACTTTTAACCTACCAAGTCTTTCTGGTCAGAACGTCTTCCTTTCAATACCTAGATGAAAAGCTTATTTGGCTTCAAGTTTATCCAAGTATAATTTCTGTTAACTGCTTCTAAATCCTTATTCCCACCATAGTGTGTAGCACTAAATTAACTTTCTGTTTTAGATAGCTCACCTGTTAACAAGTGTTGGTCACCTCAGACACTGATGAGAAATAAAACAAATAACTCATGTAAAAATAATAAATTCTTTATCCTCCTTGATTGCTACTCTAATATTGGTTCTTTAATCTTCCTTTTTTGTGTATACCTCCAAATAATATCTAGGTGTCTATATCTCATCTTGAAATTTGAGATTCTTGGAGCAAGGACCTTAACTCAATGACAGATGTCATCCAGCAAGTGCCAAGTCCAGGGTTCAATTTTCATACCACAAAAACTATGTAATAAATAGGGAGTAGTAAAGGAATTCAACATTCTTGGGACTAAAGACTTGGTTTTCTCTTATACCTAATGCATATTTTAGTTCCAAATACATGTTAGATAGTAAATTTTTAAATATCTTTAAATTTATAGGCAAATTGGTAGAATGGCATAAATTACTATTAACTGGTTCCTGTTGTTTCCTTTCTGTAGTGGCGATGAGTTCCTCAACTTTCTTTTGAAATTAAATAAGCAGTGTGGCCATTTAATCACAGCTGTGCAGAATATCATTACCGAGTTACCCGTGAATTCTCACAAGGTATTTAAGTAAGAGTTGCTCTGTGGAAAATGGGAGTGTGGAAGACTAGATAAACTCATGATAAGCAGTTCTGATCTGATGAAGTTCTATTGGTGATGCAGCATGAAATCTAAAGTGGTACATTTAAATATTCTCTTCTACATGTAATTCACCATAGAACCTCCAACCCTCATCCTCAAGCAAAGGGGGAGTGAGACAAGCCAAAATCTCAACTGATCTCTATTAAACTTGTCATTTTTCTTAATGATGATTTAATTGATTAAAATAAAAACTGTTAGGAGATCCAAGTCAAAGATGAAACAAAATAGCATGTTGAATGTTGATTTAAAATTATATTGATATATAGTTTTTCTTAAGGAAATTTTAAATAGATACTGACTTACAAAAGCAGACTTTTTGAGTTTTGTCAGTTTGTCTATTCTAGAAACTCTATAATGAAAATTTTAAACAACTTTATTTTCCTATGATTAATGTACCACTATGATTATAGTACCACTCTGAGAATCATGTCATTTTTGGTTTTCACTTTTTTAAAATTTATTTATTTATTATATATAACTACACTGTAGCTGTCTTCAGTCACACCAGAAGAGGACATCAGATCTATTACAGATGGTTGTGAGCCACCATGTGGTTGCTGGGATTTGAACTCACAACCACTGGAAGAGCAGTCGGCGCTATTAGCCTCTGAGCCATCTCTCCAGCCCCCGGAATCATGTCATTTTTAAATTTTTTAAAAATTATTTATTGACCACAAATATTACTAATATTAATTTCTACACATAAACATGTATTTTGGAAATTTGTATAGCAAGCTAATTCAACTATTTGTATAAAATTACTGACCTACTTTTGTTACTAAGATTTATTCTGAAAAAAAAAGTCAATTATATAATTTAATCTTTTAGAGTGTCTGATAATCTTTTTGCATATAAATTGTGAAAGGCTAGTTCCACTTTTTTTATATAACTTTTGGAAATATCAACAGATAGTACTGGAGTGGGCTTCACCCAGAAATTTTACTTCAGTTTGTGAAGAACTGGTTAGTAATGTTGAAGATTTGAATGAAGAGGTCTGCAGACTGAAGGAGTTGATTCAGAAGGTATATGTATACAGTTAACATTAACAAGCTTGGAAACGGGGAGTTGGGGGGGGCAGCTTTCACAGTTAGATGATGGAAAGAGAAGCAATTTAACAAAGACAGCCAGTAGGACACATGGAGGATTGGTAAGAGGACAGTTTCCCAAGGGAGAAGGGTACATAAGGAATAGTTAGGCATTAGAGAAGGATATGCTGAAAGGGCATGTGCTTCTCATCCTTCTCCTTAGCAACCCCGACAGTCTTTTCTAGAGTTCACTAGCATAGCCTCATGGGAAAGCGCTTATATAGCCCCTTTCAAACAGTCTGGCCAGACGGCCATGGCCCATAGAATAGTGAGACCTGTGGTAAGAGTTTATTCCCAAACTGTGTGCCATAAGTATCCTATACTAGGCCAAGACTTTAATAATTGTGGTATGTTTATTTTCTATAATTCAGGCTATATTATATATTCTATAATTCAGGTTGGAGTATAAGTCAAAGGTAGAGTGTTTGCTTAGCATATGCCAGACCCTTAGTTCAATCCTCAGCACTGAAAAATAATGTGAACCCAGTGGAAAAATGATTGAAAACATTTATGCACTTAATAAAGGTAGAAATTATACTGTTGCTTATAACTTCATAAATGCAAAACAGGCAAACGAAATGCTGACTAGCTCTGCTAATGAGGTAATATTGGCAATGATGTATTATTCCTATTGGCCAGACTCTATATCATGTTTTTTAATTAACTGTTTGTAGAATGTGAACATTTTTACTGTCCTTATATTTATATAGGAGCAGCCTATGTCTGGATTGAAAGGCAGGTTGTTTTCCACTTTTAAAAATGTCTATACCGACATACAGACTAATCAGATAGCCTTATTGGAGCTAGAAAGTAAAGGGGAGATACTGAGTTTCCTTTAAACAATCACCCCTGAGTCTCTGTTGATTTACTAAATAAATTTGTTGTCTACAAAACTTTTGTGACACATCTGATTTTTATAGTTTCAGCCTAAGGTTCATTTAATATTTTCACCAATATTTTATCAAAAGAATTTAAGAGCAAACTTTATGTTCAAGGTAATTTGTCATCTCCCTTAAAATATATTTAATCAGCAGAAGTCATTTAATCCTTGGACACAGTTGTGAAGCAAACTCTGTATTAGTGGAAGGAGGCTGCTTGAAACTGGAAAAGAAGTGGCGCATTTCAGGGTCAGGAGCAAATCAGCTCTTTGAGTGGAAGAGCTGCTGTAGGAGTTGTGTCTGAGTGACGCTCATTCATTCACGAGATACTGAGGCTGCTCCACAAGCTAGGCATTGCCTGAACTTGCTGACTGCACAGATGTTAGAGAGCAGCATCCACCCCACTTCCTCCATCACAGCCAGAACTGAAGGGAAGTGGAAGTGATGCTACTCAGCATGGCATTCTTGAGAATTTAAGGAAAAGGAGAACATATGTGTATACAGACTTCTTTAAAAGTATCTCCTGAAGTGTAGGGAATTCCTAAAAGCATACTTGCGGCAGGAATGGGTACTTACTTCATTTTTCAAACTAAAACCTGGGTGTAGTATGGCAGTGAGATATAGAGAGAGAGACCCCAAAGTACACTGTGTCAGATAAAATTAACAAGCATTGTTTTAAAACTTCCTGAACCTAAAACATGATTTGATTAGCTATCATAATATTTCATAAGTATTGTATAACTGTGAAAAGAACCATCATCTTTTTTTTCTGTGGCCCTTCTCAACGAATAATTTAAACTTTCTATGTAAAAACTAGCCTGGAAATATGTTGATTGGCCTATAACAATAACAAGTATAAGGTCTTTTTTTTTTTTTTTTGAGCAAGTGAATAGACTGATTTTTCTAAATTAGTTGTACATGAACAGTTTTGTTGTAGTAAGATTTTACTCAGAAAATCTGGAAGGCTTCTATTTTGGGGACTATATTGTCATGCTTATTTGATAGTTTAAAATTTACTAATAGGAACTTTGCAAAGAAATATACAAGGTATCACAGATAAGCATTGAGGTAACAAAGCGAGGATAGGAGAGGTCAAGGCTGCCTTTAACACCACATCATTCTCTTTCAAACCAACACGCCGCCGACAACGCTTGTCAGGAGGGGTCATTGTTTAATAAGGCAATGGCTCTCAGGATTCCGTAAATGGAGCATCAGTGTCAAAACAGAATCTGTTGCTGAATGAAGCCATTTGGAAGTTAAACCAGGATTACAGTCTTAATGAGATTAGCATCAGAATCCATTTTTGTACTATAAATTTGAAATTAATTTTGCAGACTTCTAAAATTAAATATTTACACAGTAGAATTTCAAAGGCATTATTCCTACTATTGTTGAAAATATTTCTGTCGTCACTCCAGCTCAGGATGTTTCTAGTAAATATCACTCTATGAATGTGTCCAGTTCTTTTTATCTTTTAAGGATCTCTTTGCTTTCTGCTTATTCTCCCTCTCTTGACCCGCTACAGCAGCTATCTCTCACCTCTTCCTCCCCACCCCCGCTGACACTCACACTGGTGGGAGGCTTCTTCACATGCTTCTGGGAATTTAGAGGCCGTCTAGGAAGTCGCCTTTAGACATATTTGTTGCTGCAGTTACAACGCACTGTCTTCTGATTTTTTGCTAACCTTCCGTTGTAGACTTGCTATAAGAATGGCTCAGTCTTTTATGGTATACTAATTAAATCTAATTCAAAAGGAAATAAATGCCTATTGTTAAACCTTATAGATGAAATAGAAACTTTAAATTGAAATGAAAGGAACATTGTCTCATGACAATTAAAAACACCATTTTTAAATGTGATCATCTAAAAAATTACTATTAATGTAAAGTAATAATTCTGTGAAAGACTCTGGTGAAGGCATGTATGTTCACTTTAAAGCTGTCATGAGGTTTTCAGTTTCTTCCATATAAAACTAGTGAATTACTATGAACTATTTTTTTTTCAAAACAAATGTCTTCATTTCAGTACGTTTTCTACTAACTCTTGTTTTCAATTCTAAAAATTAGATGCAGAATGAACGGGAAAATGATCCAACTCACATCCCACTAGTAGAAGAGGTGTCTCCATGGAAGACTCGGATTTTGAAGAGGTCAGCAGTTACAGTATGTGGATTCGGACTGCTGCTTTTCATCTGCAAGCTAACTTTCCAGAGAAAATGATACTAATATTTATTTAAGTTATACATGTACATCTTATTCAAAGTGTCCTAGCATTGCTTTTAATCATTTGTGGTACAACATAGCTTTATTTCCTTGCCTATACTCCATAGGAAAAATTATGATAACATAAAATACAGTTTTTCTTTAGAAAGTGACTTCAGTTTGAATTATATAGTTTATTACATTTTTATGTTCATTTCAATCAAGAAATAAATTATGGCTAATTCTTTCATTTAAACTGACTAAATCACATGCAAAATAAATGTTTGCTATTCTTTACATTCAGAGAAAGTGTTCTCATTTGTCATTTAAAGAAAAGCTTAGAGAATTTATGAGGAGTTAATAAATTGATATTTCTTTTAGGCCTTACTCCCTTCCATTATTATATAATAAAGATCATCTTACATTTTATTTATATGACTTAGCTTGGAAAATTACTAATTAGTAATTTTGAAAGTGCTAGAGAAAGCAAAGTGTTACAGAAAACAATAGTAAAATATGAAAATCTTTATAAGTACTTTGAAAAAGTATTTTAAATGCAGAATAAAAAGAAAATTAAATAATATATAAGTCACAAAATATATTAGCACTTTATGTATTTTGCTAAATATTCTATATATAATATTTTACAGATAAGTAACTGGCATTTGGTATATAATTTCTCATCTATAAGACTAAATTTTATCTTTTGAACTGAAATACTGATATTCAAATTTTAAAAGTTGAGATTAAATATCAAGTAGTTCCCATTTAGCAGGCAGCATGGTATTCAAGTCTTGGCTGACTTGGTGCTGTACTGAAAGCAGCAGTTGTCTATAGTTAAAAGCCAACAGCAGACAAAGGGGAAGATGTGCAGGACGGGAGAGAAGCACAGGGGCTATAATGAGTAGCAGCCTCTGCCTGTTCATCCCAGAGCTGCAGGACTCAGACCGCCATTCCAGAGGTGCTCATTCAGGGACCATTGGAACACAGGGAAGGCGGGCTAACATGTCAACAACTGGTACAGCAAAGCACACTTTTTTGTGCTGTCTCCTACTTAAGCAAGCTCAAGACAGATAGAAAATGGGAGTTTGTTTTAGCACACACTTAGACAAGAAGTCATTTGCTACATGTTATTTTTATTTTCCCTTTCCAAAGTAAACTGAAAAGAGGAAGATAGGCATCTACCTGATTAACCACTTGGTCTTTTACTTCAGTGCACTTGAAAGAGATGCTCTCTCTTTGGTTGTGTGGGTTACTACTCTTCTTACTTAACAAAGTCAAGCTCAGTATTCAGCTATCACATGTGAAAATTTTATGTTACTTGCTTTCCACAAGGGTTTGTCATGGAGTTTTTTACAATACCGCACAACTCTGCCCCATGTTCTCCAAATGTGAGGAAATTAATACTACACGTTTAGCTGCAGCTATGTCTTCTGAAAGCATTATTCCTGCATTGGCCTGTCTCACAGTTTGATTTCCAGATACAGACTGAAAATAATTTAGGCATTCCGTATGTATACAAATTATTCCTCTGGGTAAAGTATCAATACAATTAATAAGGATTTCTTTATGATGTAAAATCAGTTGGTATCTAGAATGTAGTCCCTTCCCACTCTGATTAGTTGACCTTATTGTGAACTTGTGGGAGTGGAAATCATCGGAATAGGTAACTCGAATGCCTCTTTCCATCACAGAGGTAGGTGTTGTCATAGGTGTTATTATTTTAATTCATCTGAGTCAGGAGGTATTCCTGCCTCTGAAGCCATTGTAGCGTCCTGCTGAAATCAAGTATCTGTAAAGGAAGTATACTGCCCCTCAGTTTGGGTTTCTGCTGCTATGATAAAACACCATGACCCAAAGCAACTTGGGAACAGTTTATTTCCACTTACAGCTCTCAGGTCACAGTCCCTCACTGAGAGAAGTCAGAGCAAGAACTCAGAAGTCATGGAGGCAGGAACCGAGGCAGAAACCATGGATGACTATTGCGTGCTGGCTTGCTTCCCATGGGTTTCTCAGCCTGCTTTCTTACAGCACCCAGGGCCACCAGTCTAGGAGTGGTACCGCCCATGGTGAGCTGTGCCCTCCCACATCCTTCAACCAGAAAATGCAGCACAGCTTTACACACAGGCCGATCTATCAGGGCCATTTTCTCAAATGAAGTTTCTTTCAAAATGTCAGAATGATTCTGGCTTGCGTCAAGTTGATACAAAACTAGCCAACACTCTTGCATCTACTGTAGTCCCACCATGTTAAAGAGGAAGATGTTGTCCTAAGCACATACTGGGTCGTTTCTGCTCTCTGGCTGCCATAAACAGTAGTGTCACTCTGCATTTAGTGTCTGGTGTTGTACCTTGCCACAGGCTTAAAGCAATGGAGCCACACCTCTGGAACTTTTGGCCCAAAAGTGTTTTGCCCTTTAATGGCTTTGCTCAGTGTTTGTCATACTCATAGGGAAATGGGCTTAGACTTTCTAAACCTACTTTAGTAAGGGTTCGCAAATGCTTCGACCCCGCCTCCATCTAGCCCATGGTACAAAGGTAGGGGAGAAAAAGATGGTAAATGGGGCGATTCCAGTCAGGTGTCAGGATGCCAGCAGTCCAGTTCAGTAGTGTCAGGATAGCAGATACGAATCAGCAGCAGTGGCACAATGTAGCAGAATCGCAGGCCTCCATGGATTGGCATGAGTCAGCAGGACCAGCCAGGACCAGCCAGGATGCCAGGAGAAGTTCTCTGCTATCCTCTCTCAATGAAGTGAAGATCGGCGAAGGTGAAGGCTTGAGGCCAGTGAAGCACTGCAAAATTAGCCATGCAAGCACACCATCACTGTCCATTGAATCCTGCTTATACTTTCTCCAAACATCACGTATCCTCCCATGGGTCTTGCTGCAACAAAACACCATGTGAGTTTGCCACACCACGTGAGTCTGTAGCACCTGACATATCCAGAAACTTCTACTTAAGGGAATTTACTTCAGGAGCAAAAGTATTGGAATTGGATTTACACTGTATCTGACTATGTGAAATTCAGAGACTTTGGAAGTAACTTAGGGAAGTTCAGAGAACCTAGCTAGAAAACCCTTAGAATGCTATGAACAAAGCTGAGCTGACAGTTTGGTGGGAGACCGTAAGACCGGATTTGCCAGTAAGCATGAAGATAGTAAAGGCTTTGCTTATCAAGTTCCATATAGCAATGGAACCTCTATAGTAGACTGGCATTTGTATTATATCTTACCATATACTAAAGACTGATGCTGAATTTAATCATAGTCTACTCAGTCTGAATGAAGAAATTTCAAGGTCACAATATTTAACCTGTGGTATGGTATAGCTACCTGCTTTTAGCTTAAATTTACTATGAAAATTGTAAACAGAAAGCAGAGGAGGAAGAGTAGAGAAAGTTGTAAGTTAGCCAAAAAGGGGTATGTAAAGTTGGAGCCAAAGAACACATAGTTGCTGAGAGATTGATGTCACCTCAGAAACCAGCACAATAAGAAGAGGAGGCATCACAGGTCTCCAGAGAAATGGCCAGACGCACCATCATAGACTCATGTGGAAAAGTATCTAAAAACTCATTGGAAAGAATTTGCTTTGAGAGTGCAGCACACGGGTACCACCTGAGGTGGTGTGAGGCGGACCTTGGTATCATCCACAGCTGTGGGAACTTCCTGTCAGATTTCAGAAGAAATCTTGGGCGACCAAACACTGTGTGCCAGGGTCAGAGTACCTACAGGAAACACGGGAGAACCGTATGTAAAGTTATCTGCAAGGGGAGACAGCACAAAATTAGGAATCCAAGAAAGATCTAGCTACATTATCTACCAAGGAAACTCTAGACACCTAGAAGAGCTAGCACAAGGGAGGTCCCACATGGACCACAGTGAGCAAAGACCACTAAATCTCCCTGGTCACCAGCAACAACATTTTTTCAGAAGTTTGCTAGTATTCTAATTACCCTCTTTCTTACGTTCCTTTGCCTAAGGTTGGTAAACATCCTCTTTCCTTTCTGATCTTAACACCATGTTTTCTCCCTGCTCTGGGTATAACAGTTTCTCTACTGTTAATTTTTTGAAAGAGCGAACTTCGGGTCATATCATTTTTTTTCTGTTCTTGTATTTAATTTTATTTTATCTCCTTGGTTTTGCTTTAGCCCTTGTTGTATCCATGCTTCTGCTTGCTTTGTTCTTCTGCTTGGTTTGCCTTTAATTTGCTCTCTTTTTTCCAGCACCTTTCAGTGGAAACTTGGTGTTGATTTGGTATAACCGAAAGCTTTTAGCATTGGTGTTTACAAATCTCCCGGTACGTACTTAGATTTGTGTTAGGTATTCATATGTTGTAGCTTCATTTTTATCATTAAAAGCATTTTCTAAACCTATCCTGAAAAAATATTTTTAAAATCCCAGCACAGAGTTCCTTCCTGCCTTTGACCATTTCTGTTCCTGATGGAAGACACACACACACACACACACACACACACACACACACAGCCTTATATTTTTAAATATACCTTAAGCAGCACAATAGCTTGACAACTGCCTACCCTGATTCTGTTAGAATCCACTTTCCTACTGATAGCCCCAAATGATCACTTACTAGTTACTCTGTTCTATCTTGGCTGTTCTTAACCCAATTAGGCCATCTTCTAAGCCACGTTCTCTTGGTCCAGAAGCCATGGCAGCTCTTCTTACTTCTCTATCCCATACCCCTGCCTTCTCCGTTTTCCTACTCCCCACCCCACCCCCAGTACGGTCAATGTCCCTTCTCCCTAGCTATTAGCTGCTGGCATCGTTATTCACCAATTAGAGTTAACTGCAGGGCCACTCCCAAAGGCTACCTGTGGACTCCAAATCTTGAAGGCCAGTACATAGCATTACAATAAACATTAAAGCCCAAACCTCAACATATTAAAACTATAGCTGAATATTCTTATGTAAGGTTTGTGTGTGATAAGACAGTGAAAACTCTAAGACTACCTAAAGTTACTCAGTTTTAGCATATGTATGTATATATGTTAAAGAGAATATATGAGACTTAGGTAAAAAGTGATGGACAAAGTAAAACTCAATTGTAAAGACTTCCCTATGAAAAGTATTTCAATTCAATTCTAATTTAAATAAATTAAATCATTTATGAATTAATGTGCTAAATAAGGTATTTAAAAGTTGAAAAGGGTATTGCCCCAAAACAAAGTCAGTCAGACCTTCAAATTAAAATTCATGGGAAATTTTTATAGGGCTAGAATTTATTTGATCTTAACACTACAATGACAGTTAATCTTTAAGAACCTCGATAACCATAATGACTTCTGTTTTGCACTCCAAGTCCCTCTGTCACTGCTTAATAAATAATAACTTGTGACTCGGGAGGGAGTGGAAATAGGGTGGAGACTTTCTTGTTGGCATGTCCACTAGTGAGTAATGCATTCACTTCAAATGCCAACAAAAATGGTATACTGGACTTATGAGATACATTTGTTAGCTATTAGAGAAACCAACTCTAAACTTTTGAGCAGTCTCTATTTCTCAGCCTGTAAATGCAGACTGCCTTATCAGTATCCTAAATAGAACAAAGCTGCTTTTAGTGTATGTGGGGGGGGGTGGTATTTCTAAAAAGACATTTTAGGAGTGGCACCATCTCTGGGCTCTGCCCGCTAGCTAATGTTTGCATTATTTTCTTTCCAGTGGACCTTTCATGATCAGTACATGAATTGTCTTCCTGTTTTTTCTTTGTTTCCCTCTAACATTCTAGTCTTTTCCTTTCTTCAGACTCTATCTGTTGTTGCATGCTCTTCCACAAACTCTAATCTGCTGCTGGCCTCTGTATTAACGGGGGCAGTCAGAAAGCGCCTGGGTCTCAGCTCCATTGGGCACGGTAGTGAACACTGGAGTTTCTGGGTCCCGGTTTCCCTGTATTTAAGATAGTCTCCCAAACTCAGTGGTCCAGAGTAGCATCATCCTGACAAACACAGTTAGTCATGAATTCTGAAATCCGAATAGAACCTGTAGATTTAATGTTTGCTGAATCGAACCCTTCACAAGTGGTCGTCCTTGTTGTTGTTGTTGTTATTGTTGTAGAGGTACTACATGAGAGATTTATTGTTAATTACTTGGTTGTTTCCAGTATTTTACAAGCTGTAGTAGCATTTCAACTCCTTAAACAATTAGTGTTCAGTATGTATACTATGGCTACATACATTATATATTTCATTAAGTTATCATGTCGAACTACTGTTGCTGGTAAGAGAAACAGGTAAGTGTCAAGAATGTAAACTTAAAAAAAATGTAAGGCTTACAGGAGAGAATTGGGTTTTTTATTTTGTTTCTTGTTTGTTTTGTTGTTTTGGTTTAGGTTTTTGTCTTGTACTAATTTTCCACAGTGTGGCAATAAATTCTCTTATCTTTCTTCCTGGCAGTAGTCTCAGCCTACAACTCTCCTATAGAGTCATTCTGCAAAAGCAGCTTAAGCAAAGGAGAAATTGGCAAAGGTCCTCATATGTGAAAACTTTTAGAGGAGAAACTTAGTAGGCCGAATTGAAAGGTGAATTCTTATCACAGAGTTAATATTTATTTCGTTAAACCAACCGGTGGGACTGCATGTGCACAGCTTTCCCTTCTGCCAATATAAGGATAATTAAAATAAGACAGCAAGAATTCTCAGTGGTGAGATACATAAATGCCATGTAGCTAACAATATTATAATGAGCGACCATTAAAGTGGTAATAATACTGTTAGCACTCAGAGTCTTCTGTAGCAGGAAATAAATGGTATTTATTGTTCTTGGTGAAGCATCCTGAGGTTTCTTCAAAATGTGCCTCCAATTCATCCTTTAGGAATAAAAGGCAATTCTTCCGTATCAGCCAATACTTTGAAAGTTTCCTCTGCCAAAGGGAGCTGTGTTTCCAAAGCGGGTTATATTTCCAGGGGTAGAAAGGTTTTATGAAAGGAGTAGGGCTAAGGACATGGCTCAGAAGGTCTGTTGGAGTAGCCAACTGACCACATTTTTTTAAGTGGATTTAAGGCCCTCTTCACGGGATGAAACCTATACCTGACACTAGACAGGCAGTGGCTCCTAGGAGAAACGCTACAATGATTGTTTTTCTAAATGAAATTAGCAATGAAATGATTCCTGAGAGATCAGTGCATTGTTCAGCTCTCATCGGAGAAGCTGCTCTCAGTGGGTGGTGATTAGCCGAGACACATAACTAACTGGACAGTGTGCACAGAGGGAGACTTCCCAGTGCTCAGCCTGAATAGGATGTCTGCATTATACCCCTTCCCTCCCTCCGGGCTCTGTGAGAATAGGGGACAAAACATTTGTAAGAGCCGGAGTTGGTGGACAACTTTAAAGAAAACAGAATTTTCCACACACAAAAGGAAAAATTAAAATAAACCAGAAGGTGGAAAAGCAGTTGAGGGAGACTTGTAATGTCCAGCTTTGTCTGTCACATGCACACTCCTGCACCCCACACACACCACACACATGACGAATAGCAGCCAACAAAGATTGTTACCGCTAGTTGAGAATTTAGCTTCTATCAGTGACTCGGCTAATTTAATAAAAACCTCTACTTGAATAAATAACATTTAATGAAACCAGGATTATAAAATTTAAGTAGATTAAGAACTTTTTAACAGTACCTGGAATATGATAGACACTGAATAAGTAAATGGTGGTGTGTGTACTTTCTATTCTATTAATTCTAATAAAACATATTATAATGCTTTATGTGAAGACATTATATTCCACATGAGAAGGCAAAATTGTCAAGTTGTCAGTGACATGTTAAAAATATTTAAAGTCTCTTCTCTTCTTCGCCTCTTCTTTGTCTTTCTCTCTCCTCTCCCCCACGTGCTAGAAATCAAACCCCAGGCCTTGCCGGATGCCAGGCAAGTGCCAGCCTTAAAAAGACTTAATGCCCGAAACTGACACTAATATATCAGAGTCCACAAGGCAGCATTCAAAGCTCAGGTGAAGACCAAATTACCTGATAAAGTATTTCCTGTTTCTCCTCTCCCTTCCAACCGTGTGAACTCAAGAGGCAGAGATTCGCCATCAATTGCAGATCAGAGACAGCAAGCACTTCTCTATAAAATCTAAGCCATCTGTGCTCTTGGAGCCGGCAAGATGTACCATAGGTCGTCACACGTCGACCTCACTCCATTTTACCTGCCTATTGCCCATGAATAGTGATACATTTTCTCTATCATCTCAACAGACCTGTTCTCTACACCCCTTGCATACATCTGCATGAGCAAGTGACAGTTTCTTTTCTGCACAGATAACTAACAAGTGTTTGTTAGCAGGTATCGTAATGGTTCTCTCCAGAGGCTCTCTGTCCCTGCACCACCCTGAGGGGTCACAAACATGGACCACCCTTCACCTGTTGGTTAGATTCAGCCAATGAGGAAGCCCAGCAAAATAGCTGGGGGACGTGTGATCTGGCCATTTATTTGTTCACCTGGCTTCCTTGCTACAAGATTTCCATGCTGTCTGTGTCCCTTCACTGACAGGCTCGGCTCTTCTCTTGACAAAGTCTGTAAGATTTGCTCCCTTTGGCCCCCAGGCCCTCCATTCCTTCCCTTTGCCCCTTTGGGTCTGGGAGTGGTAACAGCTCCTTGGCTCACACCTTCTTAAAATGTCTTTGTAAATCAAACCATCTTGAATTATCCCACCATCTGTTTCCAGGTGAGAGTTTGACAGCATTCCTGCTATATGGGTCTTAGAGTACCTCACATTAATTTACAGGCTTACTAGCAATATGTGTGTCCGTTCCCCTCACAGCAGGCCAACTGTTAATATCAATGGACTTGAATTTTATCCTGTCTGTGGCAGTCAGTGAACGTGGTTTTGCGTTTTTTTCTGCTTACTAGTGACATGAAGCCTCTCTTGTGTCCACAAGCCATTTTCCTACACGTTGCATATTTACTTCCACTTCGGTTTCTTCTGAACTGTCTTCCAGTATCTGAAATGCATATCCCTCAACAGTTACACTTAGAGAATCTTATCTACTGCACCCCTGTATGAGAGAGGACCTCGCTGTATTGCCCAAGCTGCTCTCAGATGCCTCAGGATCCTGCCTGCCTCCGTAGCTCGAACCCCAATGTGGCTACCACACCCACTCACTGCTGTGTCTGTGATATTCTTCGTTGTCCAAACCTTTAAACTATCTGCCTATATTGTTTTTAATTATACTTTTAATATTTGTGGGCTTAGTATGTTTTAATATCTTGTAGCATGAAATGCCAATTTAGTTGCATCGATTTCCCACTGTGAGTTGGTTTTCACATCAAATTTGTAATAATTTTGTCTGTTAATACTTGAAGGTTTTCTACGTAGATGCTCATGGTGGAAAATAAAAATTTTACCTGTTTCCATTTCTTATGCTTATTGTCTTAGAAATTTTAGCATTTGGTTCCCATAGTTAATAATGGTAGGTCTAATGGATGTCTTCGTTTGATCCTTTGAAGACTGCGTTTGTATTTCATCACTGAACATGATGTTCTTTTCAACTAGCTAAAATGGTTTCTCCTACTGGATGCATGTAAGGCATTTTATATTAATATATACATGCATAGTTTATGTAAATGCTGAGTATAATCAAGTATTTATTCTGTTTATTTTGAGGTAATCAAATTTTCCCTTTGCTGTGTTTATAGATTGAATTGCGTTGACTTTTTTAGATGTTGCAGTATTCTTGACTTCCTGATTAAGATTTATACATATCTTTTAATAATTTGTACCTACTATCTGTAATAAAAGCTACTGCATCATATTTGTCTAGTTTCATTGTTACAGTGGCAGTACTTTAGTAAAGTAAGTTGAGTTTTCTAGTTTCTAAACCTTATAGAATTTGCAGTTATTTTCAAAAAACTGCATTCGATACAGATTGAATGCTTTTTTCTTTTTTTTCTTTTCTTTTTTTTCAGAGCTGGGGACCGAACCCAGGGCCTTGCGCTTGCTAGGCAAGTGCTCTACCCCTGAGCCAAATCCCCAACCCCACTTTTTTCTTTTGTTGTTTTTTTACTAGTTCTTTCTTACAGAAACTTGTATTATTTGCTAATATCCCAAGGAACATTAGTTTTGTTGATTTTCATAATTCATCTATGTTTTTCATTTTATTAATATATTATTATGTTATTATATTTTTCTGGTGTCCTAAAGTTATTGTTATTCATTTTCTAACCTGAGGGAAGATGTACAACTCACTATTCTACAGTTGTTTTCTTTTCCAAAAAAAAAAGATTTAGAGCTAAAGTTTTCAATTAATTTTCTTATACTGTTTTATTAGTAATCCATTTAAAATGTTAGGATTCCTATTCTGTTTTCATTAAAGATATATTTAGAAACATTTTAATGTCTCTTACCATGCTTTTCAAAAGGTGGTCTTGCAAAAGAATTATCTAGTAACTCATTCCTGGTCTGACTAGGTTTTGAGATGAAATGGGCTTTGTAAAAGAACAATTCTCAATTGGATACAATGCTGTGTGTCTGCAGAACCAGCACTGTCTTGCAAGGCAGAAGCCAGAGGCTCCCAGTGCAAGCACAACCTTTGCTATATAGCAAGGTCATGCCTGGGAAAAGCAAGACAGTTGTTTCAACGGTGTGCTGAGTATTTTTACATACCTTAGTGCATAAACAACTTCTAAATACATCATGACAACTGTTTAAATGTTAGTGTTTTTTAGTTGTGAAGAACATGTCTCACGCACACTGGTTATGTTATTTCTTCTTCAAGTCTTTTCATAGCCTTACTAATACATTTTTGTTTCCATGCTTCCCCAATATGTAAATTATAAGAAGTGATCACAAAATCTCCTTCCCCTGCTCCATGCCCTTGCAGAATGACGGCAGATAAAGGTCTTTCAAGTTTTGTACCAAGGTAGGCCAAGTGTATTTCTAGAATTTTTCTGTCAGTGGGAGATTAACAAATACGACCTGAATAAAAGCTTAACAGTTGTTTGTAGCTTTCGGTTTACTCTCCTGCTGCCTTTGATATATTTTGCCACATGAACAAGTTCCAGTAACTTAATAGATAATAAACAACTATCACCAAGCTGTCTCTCAGAGGCGTGTGAGACCATCAGACATCCACGTTCCGGTTTACTCCAGAAGGAGAATAGTCCACTCAGACCTCGTTTGAATTTCTGACCCACGAAAACAATGAGCTTACAAATGAGAGCTCTCTTTTAAGCACCTCAATTTCAGGGTTGTGTGTTATGGGCAAAAGAAGAGGAAGGAGGAAGAGGAGGAGGAAGAGGAAGAGGAAGGAGGAGGAAGAGGAGGAGGAGGAGGAACAAGAAACTAATTAGTGCAAGAAATTGGCTGGGCTAGACTCTAGGATTACGCACTTGTCCTACCAAATTTTGCTGTGATAATTTAGACTGTGATACTGGTAATTTTATATTATTATTTCCATCTAGGTGAAAAATACCGTTTGTCACTATGTGAGTCATCTTTCTATCTCAATATTTTGCTTTAAAATCAAATTTGATTCTAATAGTTAAGCTTTAATACTCTCTTTGTCCTTGAGCTTTAACATTTTATTTAAATAACATGTAAGGGGTTTAGGAGGAAGTGCATCTGCCATTCTCTGACATTACACAGAGAAAGTTTAGTTCATTTACATTTATTGTGATTATTGATGCATAATGATATATATAATTTATTTTTGCTAACCCTTTCTTTAAAAGGCTTTTCTCTTTTTCTACCTTCTTGCCTGTCAGTTTGTGGCAGTTTTGTTGTTCCTTCTCTTTTGTCCCTGCTTTGGTGTAAATTTTTATTTTCGTGTGATTATCCTTAAATTTTTAACACAATACCAAATAAGTCTAAAAGGAGGCAGTCCCTCTATCTTTCCCTTAAGATTACAGGTGAGGAAGTCCTAGCTTTTGTCACTCTCCTCTGGTTCTGGTACCCCCTGGTGTTTTAGGAACCAACAACTATTTCAGTATCTTTCTTTGTGGAGTTCCTATTCAAGTCTGTTGGCCATGTTTCAATTAGAGTGCCTTTCTCTTTGTGCCCCACAAGCTTTTTCAAAGATTGTGATAAACATCTTTATTAATATACTATTATTAACAAGTCCGAGTATCAAATCTTCTTTCTAATTACAGTTTTATAGGAAGTAAGCTTCCTATCCCTAAAGTAAATGTTCCAAATTGTTTGTTGTTTTCTTTGCAAGTATCTAAGCCTATTGTACTTGCAAGTATATTTTAGAATTAGCAGCTCAGGGATTTCTTCTCCACATTAAAAGCATTTAAATAATAAGGTTCTGAACATCAAGCAATTATAATATTAGAATAAGGTTTTGGTGGGCACAAGAGAGAGTTTGTTTAACTTGTGGAAAGAATGTGAATGGTTGTGCCAAAGGGAACACTGGGAAGGGTGGGATTTTCTAGAGATAGTGCCATAATATCTTCTATTGTTATTTTCCTATCAAAACGTAGATGGCATTTCTTGCCCTCTTAAATCTAGACAGGTCCTGTGCCTGCTTTGATGGGATCCAAATGCAGTTCCTAACCAGCTTGCCAACACTTACACCCTCTAACTTAGTCTTGTGCCAGCCTGTAAGACATCCGTAAGAGCTTGTAGAGGGTCACAGAACTGCTAGATATATAAACATAAAAGCCACACAGGCCCTCTAATTTAGTCAAGCTCAGGTGAATCTAATCCCAGCTGCAACTACATGGAGGACCCCATGAATAAATCATGAAGGCAAGTCTAGTCCACAGAGCTCTGGAAAGTGTGTTTACATTTGGAAGCACTGAGCTTAGAAATAATTTGTCAGAAGCAATAAGAAACTGAAACATATTTTTTCATTAATTATCTAGGTTATTATATTATGTATTTCTGACTTATTAAAATATAGTTAAATGTTGCTTCACAGTAATACAGTTTTACTCAGAACAAACGCTTCCTAATCTCCCTTGAGACTTCTCCTTTAACCTAGAGATCTTTACAGAATATTGTTTAGTTTTCAAGACCAAGAGGTCTTTCTTACTGTAGCTCTTAGTGAGTTTTCATATAATTCTGTTATAATCATGCAACAACCTATGAAGGATTGACTCTTAACTTGTTAATGCTTTAGTCACCCAATGTAGAGTATGTCAATGGCTAGTTCACATGTAGTTCACATGAAGGAGCGTGTGTGCCGCTGTCGCAGACTCAAGTACTATATTGTTGTCTGCCAGATTCAATTGGTTGCCGGTGCTAATGAATTCTCTACAACTTGAGTTCTCCGTGACTTGTACTATCAGTTACTGAAATAAGAGTGTTGACATCTCCGATTGTAACTGTGAGTTAGTGTGCTTTCTTTCACTTTTGTTAATTATGCTATGTTGAAGAACTGTTGTTTAGTGTATGAACATTTGGGATTTACTTATTGGTGAATAAGTTGATATGTAGTCAGTCCATTATAGTCTCACTATTCTGGGTAACTTTTCATATATACCTATTTACTTTAATAGTGAAAGGTCAAATTATCCTTTCTTTAAATTAGATTTATGTCATTTATCTTTTGCTAGCCTCCATTTCCCTACCTACATAATGTTTAGAAAGAATGTGTTGCAGAGAGCTTGTAGATGGACATTGTGTGTGTGTGTGTGTGTGTGTGTGTGTTTGTGTTTGTGTTTGTGTGTTTTCTTTTATTGGATATTTTTTATTTTTATTTCAAATGTTATTCCCTTTCCAGATTTCCCGGACAAAAGCTCCCTACCCCTCCCCTTCTTCTATGAGGGTGTTTCCCACCCCATCTACCTCCCTTCCTACCCCACCCCACGACCCCAACATTCCCCTACACTGGGGGGGGGGTCCAGCCTTGGCAGGACCAAGGGCTTCTCCTTCGATTGGTGCCCAACAAGGCCAACCTCTGCTACATATGCAGCTGGAGCCATGGGTTTTTAACTACTTTTTAACAATGTTGCTTGTGAACTACATGTTTTAGTTAGTTCCTACAATGTCAGTCCTTAATTCCCTCCCTCTTTAAATTACTCTATTTTATGTGTTACCTCTACACACAACATAAATCCAATTTGACAATTTTATAAATTGGACTTCAAACTGTCAACATAATGATTAACTGAATGAATGAATGATATTGGAGTGCAAACATGTGCTGTGGCACATGTGTAGAGATTATACGTGTGCTGTGGCACATGTGTAGAGGTCACAAGGACAACTTTCCAGAGTTGATTCTTGGCTTCACCTTGCTTTTGAGGCAGGGTTTCTCTTCTTTGGGCTACTCCCTCCCGTCTCACTGTAGGAGGGCTGAGATTACAGATGCATGACATCAGGCCTTTTAAGTGGGTTCCAGGAATCAACCTCAGGTCATCGATCTTATACAGCTAGGACTTTGTACTGGCCAAGCATTTCTTTTTTTCTCATATAGAATGTGCATGCATGTGCATGCATGCGTGCATACGTGTGTTTATACATACATTCTTGAGCACCTACCTGCCCATGCACATTGCATTTACACAAGTGAACAGGTAAAGGCCAGACTGCAAGGGATGGATCTGATGCTCTGCTTAGAATCTGCGTGTGAATGCTGAAGGTTCTCTTCAAAAATTGGTTTTTGATAGATCAATAAATATGCTAATGGACAATGACTGGGTAGAAGAAGTGAGACTTCCAGGTTCCCAAAGGCAGGCTAGGAGATGTAGGAGGAGGAAAGGACATTCGCCATGCTTCGGAGGGAGAGGGCCACCAGTCACTTGAGATCTCAGACGGAGTGACCATTGGCTGCTTCTCCTGATTCAGCCTGGGGAAGCAGGCAGGAGATTAGGGTGCTGAGCAAGGAGAAAGTAACTGGGAAACTAAGTTAAGGGCAGATTTTAAAATGTTGAGCTAGGAGTGAAGGTAAGGGCATGTTAGCGGCGGGAGGCTTAGAAGTGCCCAACCATTGAGCTAAAAAAGCATATTAAATGTAAGCTAGTGTGTGCGTGTGAGTGTGTGTGTCTTTCATCCATAGACCCAGCGTGCTGGTAGAACGATCTGCCTGGAGCTTAGCGCCAGGAAGTAGAAGCTGCATGCTACATATTCTACACCAGACCTGATGTTGAAAATGTCTTCATGAATGACAGTCCACCTTATTTTTTCGATAAGATCCCTCACTGAATATGAAACTCGCCAACTCTGCTAGGCTGGTGGGCCAACAAGTCCCAGGGACCATAATTACATATCTGGCTACCTTTTCTGGTTTTGAGTGGGTGCTGAGATATTTGCACAGCAAGCACTTTACCGACTAAGCCACCTCCTGGCTCACTTCAGGGTCTTTTCTCAAAAGCTATCTTCTACTTGAAGAAGCACATTGGCAATTGTTCTCTCATAGGTTTCTAACAGTGGATCCTCTTTGCTTTCCTTTATCTGAGTACATAGGTATTTGACTTTTACATGTCATGAATATGCTGACTGATTATAGAATTCTAGCCTGATGCTTCTCATTATGCTATACAATGTTCGTCCTATATCCTCGTCCATAAGGAATCTGCAGTCCTTTGCACTGTCATTTTTTAAAAGATTTATTTATTTATATGAGTACACTGTAACTGTCTTCAGACACACCAGAAGAGGGCATCAGATCCCATTACAGAGGGTTGTGAGCCACCATGTGGCTGCTGGGAATTGAACTCAGGACCTCTAGGAAGAGCAGTCAGTGCTCTTAACCGTTGAGCCATCTCTGTCATTCTTACTTTCTCTTCATAACAATAAGGATAATGAGATACTTGTCATTACCAGTTATAAGGATTTTTCTTTGCATAATATTTTTATCGACCCATCTTCTGGTTTCTTCTGTCTTCTCAGTTTTGTGATTTGCCCATGTTGTGATTCTAGCTGGAATCTTCTATGGTCCATTTGTCCTTTGGTTAAGAGATGGTTGTAGGGGACTAGAGATGTGGTTCAGTGGTTACAAGTACTTGATGCTCTATCATCCCCTGCTCAAGTTTGACATTCCACCTTGCCAGTTTAGACTGTGGCTCCAACTCTTCTCTCCTTTAATGGAGAAAATAGACTGACTCGTTTGGTTAAAATGCCATACAGGACTTATAGGCAAACTAACATTAATCTTTTTTTAAACGTTGGGAGGATGGGTTCTGTATATTGTAGTAAATTTTATGATCAATTCTGAGATTTTTTTATTGAAGAAATCCTGGATTTCTTGTGTTTTATTTTGCAATGCTACCACCCTCAAATGGGGGCTGGTCTTCAACAGAAAAAAAAAATGTGAAACATAGGTACCTCATAGCCTTTGCCCAACTCTATACTCCATAAAATCTCTCTTGGGCTTACAAGTATATGTCTTTTAGCATCAATTCATTGAAATATATGCTGAGATTTAAATGACTTTTCCTTTGGTTAAGAGATGGTTATAAGGGGCTGGAGAAATGGTTCATTGGTTACAAGTACTTGATGCTCTTCCAAAAGACTAGAGTCTGTTCCCAGCACAAATGTCAGGTGGCTCACAACTGTAACTCCAGCTCCAGGGGATCTGAAAACTCTGGCCCCTGGGGGTCCCTACAGGCATGTACACATACCCACATGCAAGCACAGACACACACACACACACACACACACACACACACTTTAAAATAATAAAAATAAAATAGTAAATCTTTTTAAAAATAGTTATATATTGCCTAAAGAAGAAACTAACTCAGACTGAAAGACAAATGACCATGTAGTTGAAGAAGTAACTTCATTTTTAAAGGGTGGAGATAGTCTGGTAGTAAATTAGTTCTCTTCTCTGCCCTGGGAGATTAGACAAACAATGGATCTAACTAAGAAAATAGACTGACTCATTTGGCTAAAATGCCATACTGAAGTTATAAGCAAACTAACATTAATCTTTTTTTTAAGTTGGGGTGGGGGCAGCTGGGTCCTGTATATTGTAGTAAATTTTATGGTCAATTCTGAAATTTCTTATTGAAGAAATATGAGACTCAAACATTGAATTGGTGGATGTAAAGCCCTCTGAATCCGGCCTTTTCTTCCCTCTGCTATAACCGGAGTGATGTGTGAACCTGTGCCCCGCTGTTCATTTATTAACTCTTCTTTGCTGTGGTCATTTCTGATGAGAAAAGAAAGGCTCGCCTTTCTGCCTGCTTGCCTTGAACATTTTCCCACTACCTGTCCCAGGCCATTTAGATGCATGCGAGCCGAGAGGCTGGAGCCTCCGGATAGGAAGAGCTGCTGTATGGGACTATGTAATGGGTCATCAGTGACTCCGGGTGGAGCAGGGAGAGAAGTAGAATCACAGATCTGGAAGAGACCAGTCATCTGGTCCAGACTGCCTCCAGACAGGTCAGAAGGGGTGTTTGGGTGGGCCTTTTTGCACATCTGGGTTTAGCCTTTCTTGAACTTTTGTAGCCTTTTGCCTTTGACCAAAACTGATCTGTACTCGGCAAGGCATGTGGCGCTTCCTCGTGAAGCTCTTCGGGGAGGATTTAATTGGCTCTAAGGATGGTCCATCCCTTTTCTAGGAGGCCTGTTTCAGGTTTAGGTCATTCCATTGGCCTCACCATCGACTGAAGGGCAAGTCTCCTGGCCATATAATTCCCTGGGCGGAGAGGAAGGGATCTTAAACGATGGCCACACTCTATGTGTTTCTAACAGCCCCTGGGCTGAGAGGACACGATGTGCTGAGATGGGTGGGACTTGTGAGCTGGAGTTTCAAAAGTGGTTAACATTTTCACTGTCCATGGAAGCATGCAACCTGCCTAAACCCCCCCATCCCCCGCCCCCCAAATCGCGTCTATTGCCTGGTTTCATTTACAGCTACAAGTGAAACCTCAGGACTTCAACAAACTTAGAATGGCGGGCGAAGATAAATTTTAGCTCGTTCCTCTGCTTCCTTCAGGAAGAAACTGGTGACCATAAATTGAGGTGCACGAGGTAATGCTGTTGGGAGCGATCCCGGCCCTCCCCTGTCAGCATGCACTCCTTCTCAGAGCCCAGTTCACCCCCTCCCTCGCCCAGCGAAGACGAAGCAGAACTTCCCCTGGGTCGCAGCCCAGTGATATGGAGCAGCTCTGGCGCGGAGCCCTGCTCTTCCCGAGTCGTGGGTGGCGCGGTGCTTGTTTCCCTCTCCTCCCTTTCCGGACCCAAAAGGGGATGTATCTGGGTCAGCCTGGGAGGGGCCGGACCTGCCACGGACAGCGAGGGGGAAGGGGGTGGCGATGACAGCATCTTTCAGGTTTTTGGCATCTCTGGACTGTGCCTCGTCCAGCCTCTCACCGCTTGCTCGGCGCTGGGCGATAGCTGACGTTCTAGCGAATCCTGGCCCAAGAGGTGGAAGATACGGGTGGGGTGGGGAGTACCATTATCCTTCCTATCCGCACGCCTGCTCTATATACAATGACCATACAACCCCTTCATACTCCACATTCCCCCGGGCACGCTCCTGGGTGGTGGTGCCCCCCCCCGCCCCAGGAAAAGAGCAATGGAACAGTTCAAGGTCGCTGTAAGTTCCTGGTCTTTCCTTTCCGGTGATAAACCTCGAGGCTTCAAGCCAGTTGCTGTTCAAGATGCTCCACCCTCGGGGCCCAAGCCCCATATCTACTCTATAGGGACCCAAGTCCCAAGTCCCGTGTCACTGTACTTTCACTGTACTTCGGCCAGGCGCACAGGTTGGACAGCCTGGCTGGAGAGATGCAGTCCATGTCAGGGAGCAGATACCTGCCTGACTGCTTAGAAGCCCCTCTGTGATCTATTGCACTCCCTCAACAGCGTTAGGGGGAGCTGGGTGTGCGTAAAAGCCGCACCTTCCCAAGGGCGCTTAGACTGAAACTGTTCCTTGAGATCTCCTGGGTCCCAGCCCCTCTTCCTCATTCCCTTCATGTATGGAAAACAGGAATCGGGGCCATAGGTCTTCATTTCCGAGGCCTAGGCTAACCTTCTCAACCTGGTCAGAAACTGAGTGATCAGACACTTCAGAGCCCAATTCCCATGAGTATCTCCCAGTGCTGAAAGCAATGGGTTGGAAATCATTTTTGGTTTCGTGTATCCTATGGGCAATTATCTCCTCACCCACCCACCCCCCCAAACCCTCGCCACGATATTGCTCGATCAGGGACTTCAATTTACCAGAAACTGCTAGCCTTGGCAGCCTACGTTCGGGTGGTGGCACTAGCCCACTAAGACTTTCTGGCTAGGAACTTCCCAAAAAGGTGCTTTTGCCTCTCTATGATGCTCCGGGCCACTCCGAGGTTAGTCAACCTCCTTTGCCCCTCCTCACCCGGAGATATCTCTTGCCATCCTTTCTTCCACTCCTCTATAAAACCCAGTGCCCCCCACGCCCCCGCCCGGCGCAGGCGCCCCCTTCTTTGACTGCGCCTGGCGGGGAACCGAAAGGACAGGGTGCGCGGGAGGCACGCAGAGCTCGGGGCTGCCTGCGCTCGCAGCGCCTGGGGAATTGGCTGTGGGCGAGGCGGCCCCGGCTGCCCTTTATCGCTCGCTGGGCTCGTCTTTTGAAACTTTATCAGTGAGTCTCACCACTAGCCGCAGACGCGAGCGGCGGGGGGGCGGGGGCGCAGAGGCGCCGGCAGCCGTGACGAGGCGCTCCCGGAGCTGAGCGCTTCTGCTCCGGGCACGCATGGCGCCCGCACACGGAGTCTGACCTGATGTAGACGCAAGGGGGTTAATATGAACGTCCCTCTCGGTGGAATCTGGCTCTGGCTCCCTCTGCTCTTGACCTGGCTCACCCCTGAGGTCAGCTCTTCATGGTGGTAAGTCCCCGCATATGGGCGCGGTGCTGATGGATTTTTGGAGATGGGAGTGGGAACCCTACTGGTCGTAGAGACCCTCCCTGGCTGTTTCCTAGTCCTGGCAGTTGTGGATTCTGGAACAACTCTGTCTTGTCACCGCATCCTAAGCCGAACCCCTCTGCTTTTCTCAAAAACCCATCTTAGCTTTGACAACTCCAAAACAATTCACATGCCCCACAAATGAGAGGTTTAATGTTTGGGTGTTTGGAGTCAGCTGAGTGACAGCAAAAGCAGCCAATACCTTATTCCACTGAGAAATGTGCTATCCTGAGCTGTACTTCTAGCAGCGGAGTGTGTGTGTGTGTGTGTGTGTGTGTGTGTGTGTGTGTGTGTGTGTGTGTGTGTGTGTGAATTCACCTTGAAAACAACAACTGCCACCCCCATTCCCAGGACCTCAAGAGAAATCAACCCAGGCTGTTGGAGTTGTAAAAACTGGAGCCTCTGGTTTTGCACTATTTCTCTTGTCCTTCCCTTCCGCATGCCTGGTGCTTCACCCCAATGAAGCGGCCTCCAGGTAGAGACTATTGTCTGGATGTAAAACTACGGGGCCTGGGGTACCCATTATACTACCCTGCTCAAAACTGTCTTCCTAAGGTTAACTGCTGCCACTGTCTCTGTACACTGATGTATGATTTACTTAGTGCGTACTCTGCCTCTCTAGAAATCACCTTCATCTATCAACTTCCTGACCTTGGAAAGAGATGGGAGTTCCAAACTCTGAAACTTTCTTGTACATAAACTTCCAGAGCAGATATTAAAGTATTCTGATAGCGATTCAGAAATACTGGCCACACACACACACACACACACACACACACACACACACACACACACACACATTCTTTCTTTCTTTTTTTTTTTTTTTTTTTTTTTTTGTGACAACGTGCGACTCTCAGCCAAATGGAGTACAGGACAAAATCAGTGGACTATGTAGATCCCAGAGTGCCTGAGAGAAACAGCAAAGCCCCGATGGTAAGGAGGGCTCAGCGACTTCCTAAGCTTGGTGAGCAGGAAAGGCCTTTAGGCTTGACCTTGCTGACACAGGATCAAAGATTGATTTATCAGACTGACCATTTTTTCAATAAAATGATTATTTCTGTTTCTTTGTGTGTATAAACATTATTTACTGCTGGGCATTTTGTCACACTGTCTCTCAGCTGTCACTTAAACATATATTTTTGTAAGTCACAGCTGCAATGATGTTATGACCATATCAAATAATGGAAAAACAAAAAGAGATACTCTCCTTGTTTGGTCACTTTCAAAAGATACCTATGGCAACTTGGATTGTGTCAAAGGTACCTTTCTATACACTTTACACGAATGGAGAACATCTGCAAAGAGATAATGCTGTAATTTTTTTTTTTTTTGGTTCAAGTTTCCTTTCAAAAAATACTTTATGGAGCTATAATGCTGATTTTTCCAAATATTTAGTGCTCGTGATAGCAGCAGATTTTTTTTTAATCCCCAAAAATTTCTATACATGACAAAAAGAGCCAGAAAAGGAAACCATTTTGAGGATTCTTTAGTATGGAAAGAATAGCATGTTTGTAAGAAGAATGTAGCATTAGATCCCAGCAGGTGCTAATAGGACACACGCTGGCAGATTTGCAGACATCTAGGATCAACAAATGGGAATCAGGAACTTCTAAAGGTCAGCTTCCTCCAAAGCCAAAGGCAGACATATGGCATCACTGAAAGCAATCTCCTTTGAAATTCTCTCTGTGTTCTCCCAAACGCACTTGCCCCACCCCCTTCGGGCCCCCATCTTCACAATGCTACTTACTGCCTCTGCCTCCCTGTCCTCCTTGTCATTTGGTGGCCACAGCTTTGGGAGATAATCATCACCGTATTTGGAGTAGCTTTGACCAGGTCATTGGCCGTGCTTCCCTTGCCTGCTTCTGCACTGAATGACAGTCAAATAACCCCTGCCTTCTCATGTTTCCAGGGACTAAGCAATTCATCCTCAAGTAGCTTTAGGGCTAGTCTCCTGGGGGAACACCAAGCCTGGCCCATCTATTAACATCAACTTTGCCTTTCTGTCCATCCCTCCCAGGTACATGAGAGCGACAGGTGGTTCCTCCAGGGTGATGTGTGACAATGTGCCAGGTCTGGTGAGCCGCCAGCGTCAGCTGTGCCACCGACACCCAGACGTGATGCGCGCCATTGGCCTGGGCGTGGCTGAGTGGACAGCAGAGTGCCAGCATCAGTTCCGCCAGCATCGCTGGAACTGCAACACCCTGGACAGAGACCACAGCCTCTTTGGCCGGGTCCTCCTCCGAAGTGAGTCTCCTGCTCCTGGCTCTCCCTGCACCTGTACTCAAAGCACCCCCACCCCTACCCTCCCCCACCCCCGCCCCAACTCATCCTTAATGGCATTTTGTCCAGAATTTTCCATAGAATGTAAATTCCACAAGGGCAGGGACTAGCCTGTACTACTGGCACTCTGATTGGAACCTGTGTGTCCCAGGTCCCATCCAATTGTTACAGAGAATAGACTTGTCGTGAGAACCTATTGCTTTTTCAAACTACATTTTAGGCAGTAAACGTATTTATGAAAGAGGACTAATGACTTTAAGTACAGAAATTTCTTTTTCTCTTGGAGACTTAAAATTTTCCTAATTAGGTAGTAAGAGTCATTAAGTGTCCGAATATGGGATATTGAAAGAAACTCAAAGTTAGTGATCTATTTGCATGTAATCAGAGAAAATGAATTAAATTGAATTAAAATCAATTTTTACTTTCAAATAATACTCATCACGAAACCGGTGAGAGTAGCCTTCTTCAAGAAATAACTGCCCATTTGTTAGTGGGAAATTTGACTAGAAATACAACAGTTTATGTGCAAAGACAGAGACAGAGAACTTTACACTTGTTTTTGCCCACCCAACTCCCTCCCATTCCCAAGAAAATCATCCAGGCTGTGCACTTGGTAATGCTTAACAGAGGGTGTTTCTGTCATGTCATCCGCGTAGCCCTAGGGTTTTATGAGGCCAAATGCATAAATGAATGTCTCTAAAATCCCCCAAGGGCGTAGCCCTCTCACTCCTAGAGTCTCCCTAAAGTTAATTTGTGTGATATTCTGCAATTTATTTCCCTCATTTAAGAACTATACTCTTATGCATTCCTTTTAGAGTTTCGATATGACATCGCAAATTTTTGAAAGGGTAACAGCAAATGTCAGCCTCGTGGAATTTTAAGACTTCTCCTAGGGTAGTTCACCAGTAAATCAATTAGTGCTGGACCTTGTCAATGTAAATTTGCAAATGTCCGTGGCAATTCACCATAGACTGTATTGTTTGTAGGTTTTTTCTCATTAAAATAGATCAAGACTTTCAAGTTATTTTAAATTTGAAGAGCTTCTCATTTAGACAATGTTAACCTGTAGGTCCATGAAGTCCTTTGCTTATGGAGGGTTGAAAAAAACAACCTTGAAATCCCAGAGGAAAGGAAGCAATATAAATTTTGTAAAACGTGTTATTATTACTAAGCAGGGATGGGGCATGTGGAAGCGAGGAGACAGGGTTCGGGATTTGGTTCTCTCTTTTCACTGATGGTTCCAGAGAGTCAACTCAGCCCTTTTTTTTTTGTGAGCCATGCCACTGACCTAAAAGGAAACAGCTTCAATAAGTGATCCAAAAGACGGCATCTCTTTCAAAGCTGAGGGTTCATTCATAGAATACTTCTCAGAGTTACTAAGAGAGAAGAGATGGTAACATAAGAAAACTAAACCAACCGACTTAGTCTGAGGCCTCAGGTGAATAAGAGGTTCCAGCTGGTACTTCCTACAGCTGATGCTGAGCCGCTCGAAACTTAAAACGCTCACGCCACGTGACTTCTTTCCACCCTTCACAGACGGCCAACTTCTTCCCAGACATCTCTGCAGATCCCAGAGACTGTCAGTGATGATTCTCTATTGGTTTGCAGAGGGGCTGAATTTGGGCTACCAGCCTGGAAATAATCATGAAATTCCAATGAAGTGATCCAAAGACTTCTTACAGTTAATTACTCAGAGGGAAACTACAATCTAGGGTTGTGAAGAATTCACTGTTAGAAACCTAGACGTACCTTTTGATGATCAGGGAAGATAAGACGAAGGGTAGATTGCTGGAGGGAGGTCATTATTGCTACTGAAAGCCCCGTGATTACAGGGAAGTGGAAAACACTGGCCATGTATGCTCTACAGTCCCAGAGTAAAACAGAATGCCTTTTTAAAACATGTGGAATTTACTCTTTCACAGGTAGAGGAAAAACCCAAACAGTCTTTTAAGTAGATACCTCTGAAATTCTAAAATGGGTTTAAAAACAAAAGGAGATTAGGGTTCATCCTTGTAAGGTTCAAGACGAAAAGAAAAAGGAAGAAAAGACAGTGGATAGAAGATAAGTGTGGTTTGTTTGTTTGTTTGTTTGTTTCCTAAGAGTTGGGCAATTCATGACCCTCAAGAAATTGTAGCTCAGGGTTTTACCTTCCCAGGTAAAATCCTCCCAAATGAAACACCCCCTGCCTGCCCACCCAGTTGACATCTTGACATTGTGGATTCATCTCCATCCTAAAAGGACAGAAGCTTCATTGGTAGCGCACCCAGAAGCATCAGCATTGAGATTAGGATATAATTTCAGTTGTGATGACCCGAAAAAGAATCAGCTTTTCTAAGAAGCCCATGATCAAATTTTGTTTTGTTATGAAGCCAGATCTTGCAATGTGCTACTATTTCACACATAACACTTTAGTGACTCATCTAAAGCAGTTAATGGAAAACATCTCAAGTCCAAATCTGCATGTCACCGAAACATCTGGAGGCAAAACAAAGACAGTCATGTGCAACGTTTTTATTTAAGTAAATGGTATTAATGAATGTGTTTGACTGATGACAAATAATAACATTTCCTTTGGAAATTTCTTTAGAATTTTTTGTTTGTTTTTTTTGTTGTTGTTGTTGTTGTTCTTTTTTGGTTGAGTCAACAAGACAATGTGATTGTTTACCAGCTGCATACGGATGATTTTTGTACCTCACAAACCTCTTTAGTGCTTTCAAAACACTGTGTGCCCCTAACATGCTATGATCCATGTCTCCCATGCATTTCCTCACTTACAAAGTGTCTCACTCCAACTATAAGATTAGTGCTAAATACATTAAGTACACACCATTACTTCTCATCTATAGTGTCTGTAAATATGGATACCGGATTCCAAATCCAGAGCTTGACTTTCAATGGTAATACAGACAACTCTCAACAAAGAATATTTCAAAGCTATAAAAAATTGAATATGTAAAGGAGGTGTTGTTAATCTAAAAACCAGCAGGTAAAATTAAGCCAGATTGGTCACTACCTTTCAGTATTCCTTTTTTACCAATGTGTGAGCCTTACCGTGTTAGCTGGGGCTTTTGAAACAGTTCCCATGAGCCCACAGACCTTAAGAACAGAATCTCACCAGCATGGCTTGCTACCTGAGGCAAATGTCCATCTAAGTGATTATCCCTAGAAATAATCGTTTCCCTTTTTGATAACTAGAGTTTTGGAGGGAGATATGCCTGAACGGCTGAGGTAAGTGCCACTTAATATTGTGTAGACTTGCAATAATGGTTTTTAATAGTGAGACTAGCAAGGCAGACTTTGCAAGGGATGCACAGTAAGCTCTAGCCATGAGTGACACATGGAAACGAGCAAGGCTTCGATTCGGAAAAAAGTAGGCTGTTCTCCCAGCTGCGTGGTTCAAAAAGTCACACTGGTCCTGACAGATTGAATCGCCAAACGCTTCTCTGCTTTCTGCCTTGTCTTGGCCTTAGCTAGTCCGGCTTCTATTTTGATTGTTAATATATTCGCTGCAGCAACCATTAATAAAAGGCCATGCTGGTAACAATGAAATACAGTTCCACTTGAAAAATGAGGTGCACCCGGACCCTAAAGAGCCTTATATCTGTCACTCCACCACAACACCGTGTTATGAGTTACTACAGATTATTAAAATAATTTAATGTAGTTATTGCACTGAAATATGTTCCTCTCAGCCTGTAAGGGAAAGTAGGCTGCTCTCTAATAAAGAACAAGTCTAAGAAAGCCCCCAAAGGGTTCTTGCCCAAGTCTAATTAGAGGCGGTAAATTTGTTTCCTTCCAGAAGAACCAAAGCAAAAGCTTTTCACTGTCTCTGACCCGGTACCAACGACTAGTGCAGGTGTTCCAGTGAAAGGGAAATCACCTCAGTGGTTAGTCACAGTATGCAGCTCAAGGATATTGCATATCACCTTCAGCAATCTTTCAATTACTCCCGAAAACTGATGGCAAACCAGTTGTCCCATGTGAAAGCCAGGGGCTGGCAGCTGACTGAATTCTCTCCCCATCCTAGCCCCAATATTTCCTTGAATTCAGTACTTTACTGCCCGTATGTTAAATTTGCCCTACTGTCCTCAGTAATGCCTAGAGGCTTGGGAGTCTATTTGTTTGTTCTGGCCTTCAACTCTTGGGTTTAGGAAGTCTTTCACCCCATCCTTTGGAGTAGCCAAGACTACAATCACACCCACTAGTGTCTATCTTGGCAGGCTTTTTCCAAGCTGTGATGTCATGACTTCCAAACCTTACAATAGAACGAATGCTAGCACTGTAGAATTCAGGTAGTTTTACACATGGAGAAACTAAGGTGACTCAGCTCTCCTCTTCTGGGACATCTGTAGTTTGGGGGTAAATATGGTTTGCTGAAGCTAGGAGCAAAGCTATCTTTTATCTTTTCTACTCTGTATTAAGGAAGCGTTGGCCAATAGGTATTTATATGGACCAAATCCTCCACTAAATAAAGGGATTCATATTAAGGAAATCACCTGGGATCTAGAAAAGAACGGTAGGAGACGGAACACCAAGCAATTCACCATGTGAAAGCCATGTAGAACACTTGCAGAGACGCTCTCTGACCACTTTTAAGAAAAGCGTTTTTGTTTCAGGTAGCCGGGAATCGGCCTTTGTTTACGCCATCTCCTCAGCTGGCGTTGTATTTGCCATCACCAGGGCCTGTAGCCAAGGAGAATTAAAGTCCTGTTCCTGCGATCCGAAGAAGAAAGGGAGTGGCAAGGACAGCAAAGGCACCTTCGACTGGGGCGGCTGTAGTGACAACATTGACTACGGGATCAAATTCGCCCGTGCATTTGTAGATGCCAAGGAAAGGAAAGGCAAGGATGCTAGAGCCCTGATGAATCTTCACAACAACAGAGCTGGAAGGAAGGTATGGCCTGCTACCCTGCTCCGCTGAGGACCCTGTGGCCTTGGGACTCACGGAGACAGATCTTAAGATTTCCTAGTTGATTATATCAGAGCCGTCCCATCGAGTCCCTGGCCCAGGGCCACTTGTTCGAAAGTGTACCATCAATTGGGTTGAGACACCCACCCATGCCCCACCTTCTTTCCCACAGCTGAACTCAAGAAGTCCACCACTGCTTAGAGCAGTGTAGTGATTCCAGTATTTTATGGTCCTTCTAGACGGTGTAGCATCCAGGCAACAGGTATTAACTGCCAGTTCGTTCTTCATCCCCTATAGCAATAGCATCTAGAATACTTGTATGGAGCATTGGCACCCAGTTCGTCTTCTCCCAAACACTCCATGAAAACAATTCACCGGGCATGATGGGTTGGATCTCCTAAATTCAGGGGTACTCTCTTTTGGAGCATTAGCTATAAAGCCTCCTCTTTTGGTTTTGTTCTGGCTGAGTAAGAGAACTAAAGAGCCACCCTATCCTTTCATCCTGATGAACCTCATAGTCTGCAGGAATCCCGTCTGCCATCACCTTCAAACACCCATGTGGTGGATGAGGGAACTGAAGTTCCATGAGGCACTCACTAAGAGTTGGTACAGAGCTCAGGGTTAGATCGCAGTCCAAGACCAGGATACTTCACCCTAGGACTAAACTGCTTCAATGTCTAGGTTCAGAGGCATGAATGAGGCAGGATTGTTTAGGGGGCAGTCTGAAAGGAATAACAGGAGAACGAGAATGTTATCTGTGTCTTTGAGCAGGAAGAGGAAACTGGATGAGATAAACAAATATTTGGTCTGAACCACTATAAGATAATCTAATTGCCAAAGGAAACAGAGAGCCCAAGTTGTCTTTTGTCAATAAACCGTTAAATAAGTCTGATATTAATTTGTAAAGAAAGATCAGCATAAAATTCAAAGTTGCGGAGGAGGGACTGATAGGAAAAGGATAGGACAAGAAGACAGATCAATTTGGGTGAATTCCTTTGACTGGGCTCCCAAAAAGAGCAAATCTCACGTAAAAAGAAATTGGAGGGAAGGGACTTTTCCTTAGTACATAAAAGAGAACATGTGATCTGAGTTATTTACAAATAGTACTTTTGAACTTGAATATTCACAATCTTTATTTGCATGGAGTCGGGAACTTATCATGACCACTGCCAAGAATATAGACATTGGTTATGCAATCCTACAATTAGTAACTGTGTTTGTGCGATGATTCAGATAAGAGTAATATATATTGATCTTCGTTTTGTCATCGATAGAGTGCATGTAAGTTATGGAGTGTGATGTCTTTGATAAGAATGCCCTGCTTAATTATTTGAATGGGATATTTTAACTTGATTCCTCTATTAGGAAAGATAGACTATATGACACTACATCGTGTCCAAAAGAATGTTCTTATAAGATGTCATTAGACATTGAATAGCTCTAATCTTCAAAGTAATAGGTCTTAGCTATTATACGCTAGGTCCTACATAAACAAGTGTTTTAATATAAATCACATGATGGTTCACTACCTAGAGGTGAACAGCTGTCAGGCCTCAGATATTCTCCTGCCTACTCCCCAAAACTTCGGAGGCTACTTCTGATTAGGATAAAAGTGCACACACTGACTTTTAAAAATGTGGCTTTAATTAATGGTGGGTGGGCAGACTTTCTCAAGGAGAGGTGTGATGTCAGCGAATATAAACTTTAATGAGAGCAAATGCATTGAGATCAACATGCGTCTCTAATTCTCTTCTTGCGGTCATTAGACCCCCAGTCCCTACTCCCTCTCCTTACCAGCAGAAGATCTGTGGAATCAAAACGAGAACAGGCTGGTCAGTCCTCCTCAGCAAAGTTTCCAACTGGCCCAGCTCTAGAAAGTCCCAGTCTCCCAGGGCTGACAGCAACATCAACTCCGTCTTTTCCCTCTGTTGGACTTTAGCCTTTCCCAGACTGTCTGAAATGAGCACCAGCTACCTTTAAAAACTGAGGATAATGGTGGGGGTGGGGAGGATGGCAAATCTTATTTGAAAGAAAAGTCATTCGTCCCAAGACATATCTGTTTAGGCAATGCTAAGTCACATCCCAGTACTGCCGTCCACATTTCCCCCAATTTCCGTCTCAATTTCCCGTAATAACTAAAGCTTAATTAATTTATTTTGACAGCTGGACAGAGCACCCTCACGTGTTTCGAGTTTGCAATACCATCTAAATTTGCATTATCATTCATGCTAACCGTTTCTGAGATTTTATCGCTAATATTTTTTTTCTTTCACATTCACTTGAGATTTGCTCTTCATTGAGTCTAGTTCTCTGGTTCCAAAGAGAGCTAGAAATTACGTTCATTGGGTATAAGGCTTTTCTCTCACAGTTTCCCCAGCAACTCTTTGTAGGTCTAAAGAAGATACACTAGGAAGAGCTGCCAGTTCTAAGATAAGTTTTAGTGAACGACCAGCAAACGACACCTGGTAAAGAGGTGCCATTTGTTTTCTTTCCTGAGCTTTCGAAGGCCTTTTAAATTATTATTTTTCTTTTCTAAGAAGAAATAATCACAAGTTCATTAAACTTCACTAAGTGAATCTAAGTCAGAATATCTACCTAATCAAATACTGCCCTTCAATTTCTCTAGAAATTTCCATAAGAATATTTCTATAGCAAGAAGTCTTTAAACATGCTTCCAAAACATGTCTCTTGTTATGGTGAAAGTAGAAAGGACATGGAACTCAATATGAGACCCACCTGAGGATTCATCTTGCAATTACAGTGGCTTTGCTCACTGGTTTAGTCAGACGAGATGGTAAATGAAATAAATACGCAGCGTACAGGCAAACAGCCCAGTCTCTCACACACTGTAGGTGCTCAGCAAAAGTCTTTTGCACATCAGTGGAGTTAAAGTTGTTTATAACCCAGGTAAGAGAAGCTGCTCAAAGCCCAACTCAAACCGTTACTTAGGATTTAATTTGTTACTCTGCCTACAATCTAATGCCCTAACAAAACAGGCGAACTTTTGCTAATTTAAAAGGTCTTTTGAAGGTTTTATAATAGGGTCTTTCCAAATCTTAATAGACATAAAGAGTAGCATGAGTATTTCTAATTTTCAGGTGAAATCGTTGCCCTCAAGGGGCTAAGGTGACAGCTGTGTCTACCTATAAGCACTGTCCAGAGCTTCATATTGTCTGAATTTCTGAATTCTCTAGAAAGACAAACAGTATTTCTATATTTCTTTTAAAAACTAGAAAGCACAAGAAACAGCAGTTTCTGCCCTTGGAATGTGGCTTTGCTGATGACATTGTCCCTTGTTATAGCTTTATCTCAGAAACGTTCTACAGGGACCATGAGGCTAGTTGTTTTTGGTCAAGTTTTTTACTTTTAAATTTTTTTTATACAATCTATTTTGTTCCTAAATTCCAATCCTCCAATTCCTTCTCCACCCCACCCACCCAACTTTGTTCTTTGTCTCCTTTAAAAGAACAAAAATAAATCAAAAAAAAAAAACAAAAACCGCCAACAGCAACAACAAAAAAATCAAACATAGAGACCATTTTGTATCTGTCAACAATTCCTGAGAACGAGGCTTTCCCTGGAGTGCTGTTGATATGCCCAGTGTCACTACATCAAAGAAAACTGATTTTCCCTCTCCCAGGAGGTAGCAATTGCAAACACCTTCTTAGCTAGAGGTGAGACTTGGTGCTTACCCTTGTTGGGTCTCTCACATTCTGAACTTCAAGTTTACCTCAAAGTTATAGCAATAAAAACCAATATGGTGTTGAAATAAACTACTACAATATGTATCATAATAAAAAACACAAGTGTTGGTGAATGGACATAACCCCACACACCTATGGACATCTACTTTTTAACAAAGAAGGCTCCTGGGGAACAGTTGTTTTTACCAGGGGAATGGTGTCTGTATATTGAAAATGTGCCATGAGTCATTCTGGACTCAGCTTAAGCAAGTTGATCTCATTTGAGAGATTCACAGCATTTTTCAACAAATCACCCTGCAGGTCTGAAAGCAATACCAGTGACTGGGTTGATCTTAGTTCAAAAGGGAACTTGTCAAACTCCCTGGGGAAACACATTTGGGAGTACTGAGTCAGATAAGAAAACGAATATGGAAAAAAGAAAAGGTGCGTGACCACGGGAAACTAACTTTTAGTTAGAAAGATGGTGGTGCCTAAGGGCAAGACCAGCTGCACCAAGTGGCACACCAGAGTGAGGTCTGTAAGCTGGGGAGATAAATATCTCTCTCTCTCTCTCTCTCTCTCTCTCTCTCTCTCTCTCTCTCTCTCTCGCTGTGAAACCTACAAGGTAGAGATAAGAGATTTCCCATAAAGAAATGCTGCAGAGCCACTGACAGATTTAATGGGAGCAAAAGTTGGACACGTATTTTGCCACATCAAGAGATACTTAAGTACTACACTAAGACATTTGGATGTCTCTAGAAAGACACTCAATACTTGAGTTCAATCTTTATACATTTTTTCAAGTCCTTTTAAGTTTGCTTCAAAAGAGTAATAAGTATCAAAGTTCAAAGCTTTTATAATATATTTGAATTGATAATTAAAAGTAGATTAGGAAAATTGCAGAATTTCTTCTAGCTCCTTGAATTTATGATTAGTTTTAAGTGTAAATGTCAGGACTGTTAGAGTTTGCTTTCTGATATTAATGAATTATAAAACAGAACATGTGGCAACTGTGCTATGTTGATATTTGTAATGATAAAGGTTAATATTGTCTATGAGGAATTCCTAGCTATAAATGTCAGCTTGACTGGGGCAATATGCAAGCAAGATTCTCTAATCCTTGAACATGGCTTTGGACAGGCATTGCCATAGAAAACAAGAAGCTCATGCATATGCACCAGGTGTCAAGAAAGCCAAATAGTTAGGTACTTTACGTATGAGGAGACATAAATATAATTGGTAGTCAGAATCAGCACACAAATTCACTGTATTTGCTAACTGAAGTCATCTGAAGATGCTACTTCGGTTGGTGCCCTGCATTTTGTAGGGTAGGGCCTTCTGGAGTGAAGGACTCCAGCACTCTGCTCAAACAAGTCCCAGTCAAAGACTGACAAGAGAGAGGACCAAGGCCCTGCACATGGCCCACTGGAGAGCTGGAGCCCAGCAAACTCTAAGTGCATCCACAGGAAATGCCTCTAAAGCAAACAAAATCCATGTGGTATAACTCGTAAGCAGGACCTTAAGGCAAAAAATCTAAGTTCTAATAAAGATATCAAAAAAAATACCCCCCCCATTAGCACTTGAAATAGGTAATAAAAATTAATGGATCTGACTTCAGAGAGCTGGAATAGGAGGGAAAGGAAACCCCACCCTTTAAAAGTAAGGAATATCAACAGACAAGGCAGGAATGGAACCAAACTGTGCTCACCTCCCCTTCATCCTGCCCTTCTCACCAACGACCCTGTGCATCTTTATAGGGCACAGAGTTCGCTTAGCAGATCTGTGCCTTCCGGTTGCCCTCCTCAGTTCATAACATTCAAAGCTCAGATCTTGAGAACTCGCATAAGCAAGCCAGCCTCTGCCTCACTAAGTCCCAAGTTAGTACGCATTCGCTAGGCTAGATGCCTACCTTCTATAGTGTGAACCTAAACCCGGCCAAACTTAAAGCTCTCACACAGCGGGCAACTCATAACAGACTTGTTTCCAGCTCCACGAAGGGTCCATTATTAGAAAATGTGTGTTAGGGCCGCATCATTTGTCAACTAGAATTATTGTGTATGTGGTAATGCTTAGGCCCATAAATACAAATCGCACACCTTATATTTTCTAGCTGAGCAAGCCCACCCTACAGTCACTGTTTTTAGTAGATGACAGAACTGAAGAAATCACAGTGCCTTACTGAGCTTAATAAATGTTTGCATAAGCTAACCAAGTGCACCTCTTCTAATAAACATCTCTTGCTTCCCTCGTTCCAGCACATGAGCGGTTGAAGGATATAAATTGTTTCAGTGTTCAGTAACTCCTATCTTAGAGATGTGGGTCTGTCCAAAGGATTTAATTGGTAATAAATGCACTTGGCTCCGAGCCAATCTGGAAATTAAATAATGTGTTTTTAATGTGTGTTTCCTCAGGAAAACTGATAGGACCCAAAATATGTTAGCTGCTTTGTGGAATAGAACTAACTAAAAACTGTAGCGTTGACATGTCTTCAAGTGCTTTCGTTCGTAAGCACTCGGCAAGCAGAGACCAGAAACAAATTATGTATTTGATTTCTAAGGCAAGGCCAATTGATCATTGGCAAATGTTTTATATGGCATAAAGTAGATGACTTCTCCTTTCTAGATTGGAAAATAATTAATATGACACAATCCAGAGTCCATACGCTTGGCAAAATACATGCTAAAAAAAATCTTATATTCTTTATATAAAAAGAATTTGATAAAGTCACCCTAACAGTTCCTTCTGCTCAGTTTTCATAAAGGCTGATGTAGAAAACCTTCTCCTTAAGAGAAGTTTGTTTTATGTTTGGCGACGTAATTCTTTTCAGAACATATTTAACGATGCAGATGCTACATATCAAAAAAGCATAGGACTCACTAAACCCAGGAAACATGTACACAGGGCTTCACACATCCCAGATGAGAAGAGTGGAAAGGGCTTAGTGTGAGGTATCATGGACGGCCTCCCTGACGGGCTCTGCCTCTAGGGGTTCAGCATCCCTTTCTGTAGTAGAGCAATAATCATATGCCTTATATGCTCGTGTTGAGTAAAATAGCTACTCTAAAATGCTTAACATGGTCTGACACAAAAGAAGAAACTAATGAATATTACGCCTCTTCTCTATATTCTGGTAGCAGGCTGGGCAAAGAAATAGAAACTGGACTCCTACATAATTCAAGCTTAGCCTTCTACAGTTCTTTCTTTCAGCATTTAGAGTTTGTCTCTGTCGTGTAGATTGCTAACATCTATAATTCTTTTTTAAAAAAGGAAGTTTAAAATGTTAAATTCTAAAAGTAGGAAATAAGACTCCAAGTTAAAAAATAAAACTTTAAAATGCTCAAAACCAAATATGTAACGGTTTCATAAAGGTGTGTTAAGTAAGATCCTCACCATTGCAACCTACTGAAGAATGTTAGAGAAAGTGAAATAATAATGCTCCTTGTACTAGAGCCACTAACAAAGTGTGGCTGTCCTTGAGAGTTTTCTCCATCTGACTTTCTTAACCGAGCACCTGAGCAGGCTTGTAGTGACGGGGTACCACAAGGGAAAAATCAGAAGCAATTCGGACATGCAGAGGGAGTCATCAGGAATCATGCTGTCGAGTTCTGTGATATAAGGATGCGTGAGAACTGTGTGATTGACCAGAAATACCCTACATGGGATTGTCCCAGTGACCTTCAGTAAGGTTCAGAGGAAGGAAGAGAACAGGAGAGCTTCTAGGAGAGATTTCAAGAGACAACAGAGAAATTGAGACCTAACTTAGGGCGGTGTGCATCTGAGGTTGTGAATGAGGTCGTAGTCTCACGATGGAGAAAGAAAAAATATTGCAAAAGTAGAAAATACTGTATTTAGAGAGTTACAAAAATGCCAATGTGGGCACTGGAAAGTATGGGCATTGAGATGGAAATGGCTCCCGAATTAAAATCAGTAATTCGGGCTGGAGAGATGGCTCAGTGGTTAAGAGCACTGACTGTTCTTCCAGAGGTCCTGAGTTCAATTCCCAGCAACCACATGGTGGCTCACAACCATCTGTAATGGGATCTGATGCCCTCTTCTGGTGTGTCTAAAGACAGCTACCGTGTACTTACATATAATAAATAAATAAATCTTTAAAAAAAAAATCAGTAACTCAGGGATGGGAGGAGACATTTTACAAAGCCTGATCAGTCTTCTCAAAGCTTCCGAGGAAACAGTGGCATCTGTAAATAAAAGCGGAGACTTGAAATTCTGCTGAAAGGGGACAAGAAATTGGAAGGGGAAACTAAAGAAATCTTCCAAGAGTAAAGCGAAAGCCCCAGGAGATAAATGGAGTTTAAGGAGGTCCACAAACAATTCCCCGTTCCTCACGGGGTTTGAAACCAGGTACTAAATGAACAGATAGATGAAAGAAACACTTCCGTTTCACTGATGGCTGGGAAAAGCCTGCACCAAGCGATAAGCCTTGTGCAGCACAGTGCTTCCAAATGGACCCCTGAATGTGGTCGCTCTGTGCCTTTCAAAGACCAGGCATGGAAGGCCAGTCAGGAGGTCACTGGGTTGGTCATAGTGTTTCCTTCATAGGCTAGAAGGAAGGAAAAGTCTTTAGTCCTCCCTTCAAACTCATCAGTTGGACACGTCAGTTTTCCCAACTAGGGAGGAAAGAACAAGGGTCAGGAAGAAACAGAAATGTTACCTGAATGCAGGGTTTTTTTCCCCCTCAATAAGCCAGGAAGAAAGGTCTTTGGAAAAAAAATCCCTGAAAATTAAAAAGGCATAGAGGTTGGATTTTCAAGGTCCATGAATGAGTTGGAACGTCATAAAGTCTGTGTGAGGTAGAGAAAGGCAGATATGCAAGTGAATATTTCAGCATTAGAGTCTACCAGTCTAGGTTGAAAAAGAGGCTGATGACTGTCGGTGAGGGTTAATGGGGAAAACAAATACCTAAGGTGTGATATTTCAGAACACCAAGAATATGAGAAGGATTTGAAAAGTTTTTATGCAAAAAAATGAAACAAAAGACAAAACATTTATAAAAACATTTTAAAAGAACCAGTGAGATGCCACAGTTCCCATCTGCAACACAGGAGACAAAAAGCCTGCAGGGTTACACCTTTAAACTTGAGAGAAAACTATTTCCAATCCAGAATTCTATACCCAGCCAAGCTATTAATCAAATGTGAAGGCTGAAGTAAGACCTTTTAGACATGCAAGAATTCAGAAAATGCATCCTCTGTGCACCTTAAAGGAGTTAAGGATGTACTATGAGAAGAGAATGATCAGACCAAGGGAAGCCGTGGCACCTAGGAAAGAGTGTGTGTGGACTAGGAGGACCTGACGCTAGGTCTCAGCCGTGGAGTTAATCCTTCATTCCAAGGGAATCCTTCACCACAGAAAGGCGTGACATTCGGTAACAGATAATAAAATCCAACCCTGGGACATCACCAAACTTGACTGTACTGCTAACAGTCCTTATCAATACCATTGCCCCTTGCTTATACAGACAATTGATTTCTGGATTGCCTGAGGATATATTCAGATCTGAGATGCTTAACTTCCTAACACAAAATAGTGTAATATTTGCACATCATATACATATACTGACACCCTCCGCCGTTGGCTTTGGGTCTGACCACTGGGTACCACCATCTTTCATCTTCCCCAGAGCAGCCAACGCAAAGATTGTGGAAATGTTTCCTTAGTAATTCAGACACCCTAGAAACACAGAGTGGGGAACAACTGTAATTAGGTAACTAGATTTCCCTGTCCATAGAAATGCAGCGCCCGCTCCCACCGCAGGCAGCTGTTGATGCTCCGCCCCCCACCGGCCCCCAGACTGCTGTAGAGGAGCAGGAGCTCCTTAGCCTCTCTCCTGCAGTCCCGGGACAGCATGCTCAGCACAAGCTTCGAATGAGAATTACCTGAAGAACTCTAAGTCCTGTCAGGGCCTGGGCCCCATGCCTGCCCCACCCCCTCAAGGCTCTGATTTACTCAGCCTGGGAAGGGGCTGCAAATGATCCCCAGGTGATTTTAATGTGCAGCCAGAAACGAGAACCACTGCTCTGCTCTCCGGTTGCCAGGGAACAATCCCCGGATTCCTGAAACTTTACTACACAGAGTAGATGGAGTCTTCCTTTCTCCTGCCAGACTCTGCATTTCCTCAGACCACAGCCGGATTGTAAAAGAACATTTTCCCTTCCTCTTCTGTGTGGACACGTACGCAGAGATTTAAAAAGTAGCACAAAAGGTCTTCTGCGTTTTGCTCGCGTCGTGTGACTTGCTTTCATGCGTAAGAGCTGCCTCCTCATTTAAAGAGCCTCAAAATACCAACATTCACCAGGCTCCAGAATTTGCATACCCATTTTCCCACTGATGTCATCTGGGTCTCTCCTCATAGTTAGTTATGGCTAATAGTATAAAGTGAATTTTGGATTGCCCCTAAGGAGCAGAGGGGAAAGGGGGGGACAGTGTGTATAGTTCAACATTTCAGGAAGATCCAAATGTGATTTAGGCTTTTGTACATTTGTTTAGGAAATGTACAAAATTTAGGAAATTTCCCACAGACCTGGGAATTCTGCCTCTATTTAGCTGATGGCTGAAAATTGTACTGGCCATACTGGGCCTTGATTTGCAGAACTGTGGGATAGGAGTACTTACTTTCTGTGCTTAACTGTGATGTGTACATGATAATAGATCTAAACCATCATGGGTAGAGCCTGGTTAAGTCTGGTTAATTTCTCAATAAATGGTTGCAGTAGTTAATAAGGTTACTGTAGGACTACAGCTGTTATTCAGTTGGTAAAGTGCTTGCACAAGGCTGAGTTCAATCCCCAGGACCCTGTTAAGAAGTGGGTATGCTGGCACGCACCTGTCGTCCTGTGGAAACAGAGATTAGAAGTTCATTCTTGGCTACATGGTGAATTAGGGGCCAGCCTGGACTACATAAAACCCTATCTTAAAAAGTAATGGTGTTATAACAGGGAGCTATTGGAACTCAAGACCTTCATGGTATGTCCCCATGCTTTATTCTCACCATACGTAAAACTCAGCAAAACTTCAAAGTATAGATCCCCTTCTTGGACATCTCTGCTCGAGTTGGGCTTCGCTGTATTCAAGGTTTTAAAGTCTATAAATCCTTCAAATAGAGGTAGAGGTGACTCCTAAGTGCAAACGTTGAGCCTGCTGTATATTAACTGGAGGGAGGTGTGGTTCGAAGCCTGTGTTGCAGTAAGTATTTGGGGGTTTCTACATCTCCTTAGATCATATAATTCCCAAATAAAAGACGCAGAGCTTTATATTTATAATAAGCCAGAAAAGCACTAGAACTGAGTAGACATCAACCCTCTATGCTATTTTGTCTACTTCCCTGTCAATAACCCCAAGATATCACTTGCCATGTTCTGCCTGGACTGCTACATCAGGCCAGCCCTCGTGGCCATGTGTTCACAATCATTCTACCCCATGGCCAAGTCTTACTTTTTCCTCCTCTCTCCTCTTCCTCCTGGTGGTCCCTGAAGCCCCACCAACCTCTCTTCTTCCCAGTTACAAACTGTAGGAATCTTTCTTAACCAATCACAGACAACTTGGGGATCAAGGCTTATACAACAAAAGCTGGTGTATGTGAGGATCTGCTCCTCTTGGGGCAACTAGATCCTACAGTACTGATATTAGCATTGCATACAAGCAGCATCAGAGGATCCCACTACAGCTAGTAGAAGAGTGAGCTGTCAGCTGAGGTCTGTCACTAATCCACACCAAGAACTAACTTTGGTACTGTCATGTTCCCAAGGGCAGCCCCTCCCCCCAGGGAGGGGACCTAAATAATGAGGAGAACTTGCTATCTTGGATCACAAGAAGTCTGGATACTGGGAAAGTCCCAGTTGGGCTTCCTGAGCAACCCCACAACAGTCTTTAGAGCCCAGGGCCTCACATCCATCAAGACTGTGTGTACTGTTTCATATATGTTCTTACTGCCGCTCTCCTGTCCTTTGTGTCATACCGTTTTAAGAAAATCATCTAGAGACAGAAAAAGCATTTCTCTCCTATCTCTTTAAAGAGTGAAGGAGATTTCAAGTCCAACACTCATCTATCCTTAAATCCCATTGATACAAACTGAATCATCACCACTTTCTAAATGCTAAGAAAAGTCAGTGCGTTAGCAGTGAAATGCCCCATCAGGATTTAGGACACTGCTGGATCAGAGAGGTCCTGGCAAGCCCTGGAGCACACAGCTTCTGAGCTCCTGAATAAAGTAGGTACGAAGTGTCTACACAGATCAACAGCATCTCATCTGGCCCTGCCACTGGGTTCATAAGAATTGCTTAAAGTGTATTTTTAAGATCCAAACTTAATATGCAAATCTTCCCAGTAATCATATAAAAATATCAGCTCTGAAGTTTGTCACCTGGAAACTTAGCATAACAAAGGCAGGGCAATGATGTCTCCTGTTATTTTTAGAACTAGGAGTGCGGCTTACAAGTGAATAGCCTAGCTGCAGATGGAATTCAGGAGGAACACAAAGTGCTTGGCATGCGTAATGCTATCCGATCTTAGGAGGGAAGCCTTTAGATAAGTTCGAGAGCCTAGAAGATAACCCTGAGATCATTTATGGCAAAGTCTACAACTGGATGGTCCAGTGACCCTAATGCCTAACACTGGGAATATAAAAGGCATTAGAGAGAAAGATCTCATTATAATGTCCTTTACAGGATGCTCAGGTCCCCATAATGTGGAGAATCCAGTCCTTTGCCTTGACCTTCCATACTGGTTCATAATCAGAACGACCACTCCCAGGTATACAGGGCACATTCCACTGCGCCTGGCAAAGTGGGGACCACTGCGTGGGGGGTCAATGCTCCACATTGGAAGACAGCGATCAAGCCACACAACCAAACAACCTAGGGCTATTGTGATACCTTGCCTGGAATTGTTGTTCCCTTAGCAGCCCTTGAGTGCTTTTGACACATGTCTAGGCTAATGAATAAATTGAGGCTGACTCCTGGAATGAAAATCCTCTCTGCTCATCCGAGTCTACCATTTCTTGGTCAGGTAGCAAGCCTGTACAAGAAACAAAGCCCTGTCAAGCATTAGGGCAAAAGACCATGGTGAGGTCTTTAGAGAGAGGCAGCTGGAAACTGTGTACCCGGGAGAGGCAGTGGGTGGTGGTTGAGACTTGCGCTTCAAGCAGCATAGTTCAGCTACCTTTCTCTCAACTGCCTCTACACTTCATGTCGAGTCAATATAGCAGAACCTTGGAAGAATGCAGAGCAGAGTCGAAACTCCCACCTTCCATTTCTTAGAAAGAGAGATTCTAAGAATTTTCCTCAGCACTTTGGAGAATATCAGTAAGGGTCTCACTGTTCCCTTTTCCTAGGCACATCCTAGGCACCCCCTAATTTGGGGATTCAGACTGATTGGCAGACATGCTCCACTGGGCTGTTTCTGCATGAGGACCAAATCTAGGGACTGGTGAATCCCCATAGCTTCTGGTCTCCTAAACTGCCCTTCTTGGCGTCTTTGGCTTTGAATTTCCAATATTCACAACCCATTAGCACCACTGTCATATTAAGAGACCTTTGAAAAACAATGATTGAAAGGTGAGAAAAAACGTAGCAGAGTAAAAAAAAAACAGGGTCAGTTCTTGGAATATGAATCTCATGAAAGAGAACCGGGGGAGGATATTCACCAGGAACATGATACGAGGAGACATTTTGAAATCTATATGCACTGTTGATCCAGGAGATTTTAGCAACTGGCTTTGTTCACAGCCATTCTACATGCATCCCTGTAGACGTATCCCACTGTCTCCTTGAGCCCTGGTTTGCCATCCATACAATGGGAAGGATAGCAGCTTGAGGTTTTTCTGCAGACCTTGAGCATCTTGTTACGCTCTCTTAGACATGTTGAAGGGCAATGAAGCAAGACAGGAAGAACTCACTGAGTCTCCGCAAATGGTGCCACATGGCAAACTCATCCCAACACCAAAGCAGAAATGTATTTGGATATTTCTATGGTCTACCTGCCCTTCCCTGACACTACAACCCTCATATCCATGGGAGATGAGTCTGAATGCCAGGAGCCTGCCCACACAGGCTTGTCCCAGTCTCTCTTGCCTCCTAGCAAGAAACAGCATGAGCACAGCTGGATCATTTAAGCTGTGTAAGTTGGCCAGAGCTGTGGCATAACCATGAATTTAGGGTCAGTCTCAATGCAATATGGTTTAGCCCTCACTACTAGCTGTGTTCCTTAGACTAGCGCATTAATGTCTCTAGGATTTGCTCTTCTGCCTCCTAAGGTTAAAATGGTAGTGTAGGTCTGATGCAGTATGTAAGGGCATTGAGAGAGAGAGCACTCTGCAACCCTACCTGCCCGCTGTATGGCAAGAATCCCACATGTAGCCACTTACTCGGGTAAGTGAATTGTCAGCCAATTGTTGGGTCACTGAAAGATGAGATTTAGTAATTGCTTTATCTATTTGGTTTGGGTATAAGTTGGACATCCCTCCCCTAACAATCTAAAATTAAAAAAGTTCCCAAATGTGGCATATTTTTTATAATGGCATAACGGTGTAAAGGAAAAACCTTCTACCTGGTTGCATAAGGCAGCTTGTAGTCAGAACACAAGCAATTCAAAATACAGTCTAAAACTACCTTCTGGCTATGTGTCCAAAACATAGACATAAATGAATTTCTAGTTGACTCTGAGATTTCATCTCAAAGACATCCCGTGTTATATATGCAAATATTCCCAAATTCCAAAAATTCCAAAATCCCTAACACTTCTGGTTTTAATCATTTCAGATAAAGGATACTTAACATTGTAGTAATATACATTTTTGAGGTAAAGATGCTATTGTGTATTAGAAAATGCTACATTTCCTCTGACTTTAAATTATGAGAGAGAGAGAGAGAGAGAGAGAGAGAGAGAGAGAGAGAGAGAGGGAGAGAGAGAGAAGAGAGAAGAGAGAGAAGGAAGAGAGAGAATGTGACAGGAGAGGAAGGAGTTAGGAAAGGGGACAGAATATTATCAAAATATACTGTATGAAAATGCTTTAAATTAGAAATAAAAAACAAATAAGCTGCTATGTATCCTATAAAATAGTGAGTGTTGGTTACATAGATAGTAAATAGGTTGGGGTTCAGAACTGGAGTCCCCTTCATTTCTCAACCTATCCCCCAATGGCTGCAGTTACCAACAGTCTACCCAAGGTGACCAGAAAATGGCGAGAGATGCTCCAGGACCCCATGATCCAGCCTTCTCAGAGCTACTTCCCTGAGGTAGCACTGAGGTAGGGAAACTCATAGCTGGGTCCTGTGCTTAGACTGCCCTACTGAGCTTGCCTCTCTCTGCCTTTTCCTGCAGGCTGTAAAGCGCTTCCTGAAACAAGAATGCAAGTGTCATGGTGTGAGCGGTTCCTGTACTCTGAGGACATGCTGGCTGGCCATGGCTGACTTCAGGAAAACAGGCGACTATCTCTGGAGGAAGTACAACGGGGCCATCCAGGTGGTCATGAACCAGGATGGCACTGGCTTCACTGTAGCCAATAAGAAGTTTAAGAAGCCAACGAAAAATGACCTTGTGTATTTTGAGAATTCTCCAGACTACTGTATCAGGGACCGAGAGGCAGGTAAGTTAAGAGAATTCCTTTAGACAGTAATGTTCTACAACCTAACTGAATGCCTATATTTTTCCGCAGGCCATTTGTGTAATTGCAGATGCCTCTCCTCGGGTTCCAGGCTTGTGCTCTGTCTAATTCACATTGAGACTGCACAGAAAATTCACACAAGCAGTTAGAGAAACAGGTTGATAGTGTGCAGATTCTGAGGAAATATGAACTAACAAGAACGTATGTGGCAAAAAGTCAAAATATGCAGATCAGCAGAATTCTTGCTTGCACAGAATTCTAGCTAAGGGGATAGATAAGCATTCCGTGCACTCACCCAGCATCTTCTCTATGATCACAGGCTGAGTAGGGTACAGTTTTGTAATAATCTTCCCCCATGACAAATCCCCCAAGTCTGCTCTATTTCACAATCCCTTGCTCTTTTCAATATGGTTAAAATTGTCAAACACATTTTGTCTCTTATTAAACTATTTTGAAACTCTTATTTAAAACAGCAAGAATCTATCCCCACATTTTTTGACCATAGGTGGGTTTTATATAAGGGGTGGATTTAATAGGTCTCATTTATTAAAGCCACACCCTTCCATCCCAAATAATGCTCTTTCCATCCTGTACCGCAAGCGAAGCTTCTTCCAGCCTGGACATAGCAACTGTCCTCACTGGTCTACTTTTATAAATATACGCTCTCTACCTCTTACCCTCAAGGTCAATATTAGGCTACAAAGATTCCTCCACAAAGACCCTAGCAAAATAAGCATCACCGAAAGAGTCTTGGTGGACAGGAGGTAACGGTAGCCACAGCCCTCGTTGGCTCAAGTTATGTGCTTAGCGGGAAGCAATGCCATTAACTATCAGGAAAAAAATATCCTTCGGTTTAGATTCTAAGTTTGTTTTCCATTCTGAAGTAATTGCAACAGAGCCAGTAAAACAGTACAGATGCGGCCAGCTGCTGAAGCTAGATTAACTGATAGACACGATGATCAGGAAGCATCGTAAGAAGCCCAGAGCCCTTTCCTGGCCCCTGGGTTGTTGAAGTTCCACTGTCGTTTGATGACTTAGCTGTCTGCAGCCTGTGAGCATGTTTGTGCATGCAGCACATGAATTCAAGACTGCTGAGCATAAGGACGTAATGCTGTGCCCCTCTGCATTCTAGACATGCTTTGGGCCTGCTACCAAGTTATCTTACCTGTCAGACAACAGGCTTGATGAAACCTGTTGCTTTCACATAAATCAACCCAGTGGACTGTGTTCCTTCTGTCCTTAACTAGTTATTTGACTCTGAGCTGGCCGTGGGCATGGAGTCACCTTAGTCATTTTAGATGCCAGAGGCAGACACTTACATAGAGAGCGCTGTCCTAAGACCTTTGCATATCCATCTGCTCTTGTTGAATCTGTGAAGCACCCCTAAGACACCAGTCCATTGTGCATTTTCACCTGGGGAAAGAAGGCACAAAATAGTGGATGCTTCTTAAGAATCCACCAACCAAACTCTCACTCTAGCTTACAGAATCAGATAAACAGCCCTGGATATCACTGTCCACGTTGGACATCATATATGAAAGAGGATGCATGTCTGTCCCCATGTTTGGCCGAAGCTTTATCCCTAAGAGGACATATTTGAATTACCTATTTCCTAAGCACGATGGCAAAAAGACCTTAAGACCAAAACCTCCTCTCAGATCTAGAAAATGTGCTGTCCTACAGGGGTTTTTCTGGTACTTTGTTTTGAAATAATTTATGTACTGAAGGAAATAATCCTACCTGATGAATATTGTCTTCGATGGTGGTACTCAGGGAACTAAAGACCATACTTTCTTGTCATAGGAAGGGGATTCTGAATGCAATCCCTGCTTCCCTTTTAAGCTATTCAATTGATCATTCTTACATACTTTATTCTTCTCTCTCTCTCTCTCTCTCTCTCTCTCTCTCTCTCTCTGTGTGTGTGTGTGTGTGTGTGTGTGTGTGAAGTACGTGTCAGTGTTGATACCCGTCAGAGGCCAGGAATGTTGAATCTTCTGGAGCTGGAGTTACAGGTAGTTGCACACTGGGGTTCAGAGCTGGACCCCCTGCAACAGCAGTAGGCACTATTAAAATCTGAAAGCCTGAATGTCTGCCCCTTGATCATAAAGCCATAGGTACATATGCTATGCCCACTGCACGCCTTGGCTTGGTCAGTGTGCCTCACCAGCTCTCAGCCTCCTGTTTTAGAGGAGTAGAAACTAAAGCTCTAAGAAGTTAAGAACTTTTAGGACTGTCTGTCCTTTCCGTCATTTTACTCTGCCTCCAGCAGCCCTATACACATGGACATGTAGTTAAAGGAGTGGCTTCCATAGTAAGAAACATAATTTAATTTCTTATTTCTATACTTTCTTAGAAATATTTTGACTTATCTAATTTAAAATCCAGTCAATATTTTGGTTCTTGAGTTGTGTTGATCAAATAATAGCCATCCTAGTCTTTTAAGTACCCAGTTCCAATACAACAGATCACATTTCCAATAGGCTTACCATATTATTTGTACCTTTCTGAAATATACCGAAACGATGCCAAAGCCACCCATGTGACCTGCAATGTTTCTTTTGTAATTTTGGTAACTATATGTGATTTATTTTTATAAAGACAAGACTCAGAATGCTTTATATGACATAGGTAAAAGTTCAGGACATTAAGAGAATATTTTTATAGCTAATGTTTGGATTGTGCAAATAGTCACAGGTGTGAGGTGCAAGGACGTTTGCTTCACCCACACACTGGTTAGATCTTGCCCTTTGTCATGTGACTGGTGGCTGTCTTCAGATGAGGGTCTCCCTGACTGGGATAACCTTCTGTGGTGTGTTCTTTACTAAGTTGGTCCACACCACACTGAACATTTCTGGGTATGGAATCTTCCTGGAGCAGCCTCTACCCTGTGTTTGCAGAGATAGAGAGATGTGAAAGATAATTCTGAGACCCATGAGAATGAAGCCTTCCTGCATTTAAGGGGGTGCAGAAGCCTCCCTTGTGAAACAAAAGTATTAGGTCTTTCAGTCTACACAAAGGATTCGGCCAGCATGAGTCTGTAACAGAATGAACACAGACTGTGCTAAAATCATCTTACAGACTAGACAAGCTCCAAGATAGACCAAAACTTTGTAACCACATTTAATTCAGAACATGCATTCCTCTTGTTTCTTTCTTGTTAGTTTTCTTTATTCACATTCATAGCCACTCTTCCCTAAATTTAATCTTCCTTTTCTAAATGGTTGATTTTGAGTCATGAACACTAATATTCAATTTACTGGGCACCTTCTTCTTGAGAGCATCGCAAGAGCAAGAAGGGTGATCAGCTGGGGCATTGGTAGATGGGTGAGTGGTGTTTGAACTGCTTGGCTATGCTGTTCTCTGTCTGTGCATCCTGTTCAGAATAACAGTGCACAGGACAGATCTGGAGTGTTTTCCAGTTGGGTTTGCAAGTGCATTTCATTATTCTCCATAATTCTCCATTCTTCCTCAGAGACCTGCTGGGTCAGAATCAGGAAATCCTCATACTTTTCAAACTTAACAATAAGGTTTAGAAAATCAATGATTTGGTGGTCCATGGTCTTGGTTTACCCCTATCATCAGAGAAGAGGATATCCAAGGAGACTTTGTTCTTTAAGTCTCTGATCCTTAGAGATGGTGAAAAGTATTCTTATTTGTAGATTGATAGACATTACCCAAAAAAGTACTTCAACATGGCTCATGTGGCATAAAATATGCTTGTAGAAACTCTACTGCAAGTAACTTGTTTAAATGATTTCAACCATTAAGACTTCTGCTGCAGTTAGCTTGACATCTTGGTTATCAATTCATCCTCATCCATGACACAATGATACCACGATGAGTGAGTTTTGGTGAGAAGAACCACAAAGTGGCTAGCTTGAGTGATCCTGGTGAGAACAGATCTCACTCAGTATGGATGCTAGGAGCCCTGGTTGAGTTCCTGACATGTCACATCTGTTCTACATCCCTTACATACCCATTTATACCCTAACTCTTGACAGTAATCCCCCTCATTTTCAGATCAAGAAAGTGAAATCCCAAAGTTTTGTAATTTGTTCAAGATTTCATTGCTTGGAACTAGTTAACAAGTAACAGGGATAGATAAAAAATCAAAACCAAAATCCATACTTTTCTCATGATCTCACTTTTGTCATGTTTGGATTCTGTGGAAAGTGTATATGTTTGTGGGGGGGCTTGTCTTCTATAATAAAAATACAGTATGAAGATATGAGACTTTAATTTGGGGGTTCCCACAAAGCTGCATTTAGATTATATGGAAGCCCTTTTCGATTAGAATCTTTCCAAGATTTTTTTCTTTTCCTTTTTTCTTTTGTGTAGTGTGAGTGCATAAATGAGTACATTACTGTGTACACACATGAGGAAGCCATAGAAGATATTGTCTTCCTCATTCTCATAAGGCAGGATCTCATACTGAACATAAAACTTGCCATTTTAGCTAGATTGACCGGCCAGAGAGCTTCCTGGATCCATTAATTTCGTATGGTCACAGGCACATACAAGCCATGTCTGTCTTTTATCTGCATTCTGAAGATTTGAACTCAGCCTCTCCTGCTTGCACTGCAAGCACTTTTTTGCACTGAGCCATCTCCCCAGTGACCACTTCACATTTTTAAGGGAACATCTTTAATTGTTTTTAATAAATGGTAAGAAAAAAAAACTTGAAGAAGAAATTGTGGAAACAGTCACTAAACATGTCCCCTTGTTTTCTGATGATCAACTATAAATACCTCCATTTGAAGCACATTCTGCTGGAGTACTAGCAACTGCAAGAGGTTGGGTATGTGATATTTTGCAGGCCAGATTGGAGGCCACATCTTAAGAGAGGAACTTTCTGAGATGAGCACTGGTGGCTCTGGAGTTATCTAGTCTGGCGATTGCCCCGAGGCATCAGTAAATCAAAGCAACCCTTCAGTTAGAGATAGGTCCATCTGTAATGAGGGAATGCTGCCCTCCCCTGCAGAGGTGTCTGCACCTAATCACAGACCACTTTCACTACGAATGATATAAAACCCTGACCTGAGCTAGAGGTCATCCCGAGGTCTCTTCTTCAACCAGAGGAAACAAGTAAGCCTCCACCTCTTCCCCAGTCAAGTTCAAAGCAAATGGAATTCTTGGCTAACCTGTTGTCCAGTAGAAACCCAAAGCTCGACAGGCAGTTGTTCTTGGTGTCAGCATTTGTGCTTCTCTTATGAACTATACTTGACAAAGAATTCCTTGAATCCCATGGCAACCCAGTTCCTAAAATCATTGTGTTCAGAGACTCATATTCTAGATAAGTGTTGTGTTGTGGCCTTGCTTGCAGACAATCATGAATACTGACTAGATCCTGAGTGTTATTAAAAACAATGAAATAAGATTTTAACACATAGGTGAAATCTACCTAAATATTAATAATGCGCAACCCATACCAGGATATTTTAAGTCCTTCATTTCTTTACTGAACAAATATTAACTGAGATTGTTCTAGGTGCCAGACACATAAACACTGGCAATGCAAAGGCAATGAAGGCAAAGTTGCTTGGTCCTTGTCCTCAAGGCTTCGTCCACCACGTGACCATCATAGGTTGTCCAAGCTGCAGCCAGGCAACATTGCACAATCTAGGTGACAGGGAACCTTAGTCTCAGACGAGTGAGAAACAATGTGTCGTAGCCTTGGTCTTTGCTCCATTGCTATGTACAAGGACTTACTGTGTATTAATTGGGTACTACCTTGACAACATAACAAAGTCGTTCATTGCTTTATTCTCTGACACAGAAATTAACGAATTAATCTCTAAAGGGTACCAGGAGAATCAAGCCAAGACTATATTGAAATGTTCTAGTGAGGCTTCTAAACAATAATTTTCACAGAAAATTATTAATGCTGTATAATTAATATTAATCACTCTAGTAATCTATCTTTTAAAATGTGTAAGCAGTATTTATATAATACATACATTAACCTTTTCAACCTTAAAACATTTGTTAGTCTTGACTGTGTACTCCTGACTCTCCTGTCTCCTGTCCTGTCCTATTAACACATCTTACTCCATTTCAGTGAATAGTTTGTTCCCTTCTACTTTGCTGTTTTGTGGTTTTATTTTTTATTTATTTTATTTTTCCCTCAGGATCTTCATTTCTCTTTCCATATTTTCTTCATGGTTTGATCTTCTCCATTCTTACAGCTTTCAATATCTCTAGCCATACGTTTGTTCTCTTGCCGTATTCAATTCCCTGCCTAATTGATTCATACTATATCCACTGGCTTCATTCAGAATTGAACTGATCTGTCCCACTCAAAACTAATTGTCCTTAAAAGAAAAATCATTGGATATCATTGATATCCAAGAGGCCCAAGAAGAGCTCAGTTTCTCCATTTATAGACTGTGCAGTGTTTAATTCGCAGTTACCTCTCTGTCTCACCAGGCTCCACAGGAAAAACCTGTGTTGGTAGGAACTGTCTCTCTTACTTATATCCCCAAGATCCAGCAAGTAAATGTGGTGAATTCAGCTGAATGGCAAGTTATATACCATATAGAATTCTGTTCATTAACTAGCTGAATTCTATAGATTTATAGCTTAAAGATGGCTTGGCCTCCATGCAGAGAATTACAAAGCATGTTTTTTTGTTTTCTTTTGTTTTTACACTGGTTATAGTGCACAACCTGCAATTTTTTTCCATTTAACCTTGAGTGTTAAGTAGAACTTTTGCATTAGTAGATATCTTCCAAGGGTCATGACTATGTTATACTGCTTGTTGGCCCTGTCTCTGGGTAAGAGTAAAGATGCAAAATAAACACAGCAACAGGCTGCAGCTCTGGCTTTCATTGCCCAGATACTCAGCTCTTTTACTTATCATTTGCTGCTGGTCACCTCATCTGATTCTATTGATAACTAAAGCAATGTGCTGTTTTGATTTTAATCTAATGGAGTTTAGTGTGTGTGTGTGTGTGTGTGTGTGTGTGTGTGTGTGTGTGTGTGTGTGATATAATATAGTATAAATACCCCAGTGCATTTATTCTACAAATATGACTTCAAAGTATAAACATAGGTTATACTAAAATTCTAAACTGACACTGGCAATCAGAATGAATGTAAAATGTGGCAAACAAATTTCAAGTCATTTTGTATATCCAATTCTTTGACATTATTTGAACAATTAACAAATTAATTATCAAACAGGTGGATTGTCTTTTCTGGGGTGGGGTAGGTGGGGGAAATGACAAAACTCATTTCTAATTGCTATATTAATTGTTGCAGACAAAGTGGTCTTTTTAAAAGTACACTAAAATAATAAATTTAGTTACTTTCTTTTAACCTTCCCAATGAAATCCACTTTACAATGGTAAATCTCTTCTTCCAACGTATGGAAATTTCAGTGTTAGGGAGCTCTCAAGCCTACCTTATGGAATAGGCATCTCTAGGACTACAAATTGCTCTTAACTATTGTTTCTACTGATTGGGAAGTCATGAAGACATCCACGTCTCTACTTCTCTTAAGATATGTTTCACCTTGTAATCTCTAGGGTTCTTCTGACTTGACAACTGAAGAAAGTGTTCATTTGACTCTGGTTTGTAGTTCAAAACCTTCACCTGGTGCCATAAACTCACTTAAGTTATCAATATGAATTTCTACCATTTCAATATCAGCCATACTCTGATATGGGAGCACACTTATATAACATCAGCTCTCGGCATAGTCAACCTGAGCTACTACGTTGAGACCATACCATCCAGAAAAAGAAAAAGATCCTGAATTAAAAAAAATAAGATTGTGCTACATTTCTTGCATGTACTCTCTGGATACTAAGTGAAATTGTTTAAAGAGGGGCAGGCTTAACTGACAATGTGTACCTGCTCCCGATGCGTACCTGCTCCCGATGTGTACCTGCAAATTTGCAAATGCTTTGTTGAAAAGTGTGTCCTCACCAGAAAATGGGAAGGCTATTCTTGCTTTTTAAGAAATTGATCTTAATCGAGTATTTAATGAACAAGCAAATCTACATTGGCACCTGATTACTATATAGTGTACAGAGGAAAGGTCAAGACCAAACCTCTGTCCCAAAGAAGGTGGAAGCTGACATTACGAAATATGGAACCAGTTTCAGGAAGTGTATTATAGGCCTTCGATAGGTCAATGGAACTTGTACAGACTGGGTGCACTTCAAAGAAGGCATTAATGAAGGCTTGGATCTTGAAAATGTGAACAGATTACACTTGAAATGAAGGAGAGGACAGCTTACAAATGGGGGCAAATCTGCAAAAGAACAGTCTACATGGCTTCAATAATGCCAGAAAATCACTTAGGTCAGTAGGGAGAAGAGAGCCTATTTGGAGAGTATGGGGGTGAGAGGAGTTCAAGGAACAAGAGGTGGGGTTAGGTGGAGGTGAAGAGCAGGAGAATAGGAAATAACTTTGGCCCGGCTAGATAGATCAGGTATGGAAAGTCTTGTAGAGTCCAGCCATAACAGTGTTAATTCCATTGTCGGATTTGCCAGCTTAACGGGACATGGCTTTCCTGTGCCAGTCAAACCTTCAAGCTAGGAAAATGAATAAAAATGAGTCAAATCATCTGAACTAAGTACAGATATTGCCTTTCCTAAGTAGCATTAGCGTTGCAATCCTTCTTGTGAGGACGGGGGAAGGCCTGCAAGTAGATGAATGTGCGGTCTCCAACATTTGCTCTGTAACATTCTTTTGTTCCCCCAATAAATCTGTGTCATTAATGACAACGTGTAAGTCAAGCAGAGGAGAAACAGCCTATTGGATGACAGGCTTAAGTGAATCTTGCTTTATGCCCTAATGGTCAACATATGGGCCTCTGTTGGCCTGAGTGGCAGGAATTTCTGAAGATACAGGCAGAGGGAGAGAGGGAAGAGGGGCAGAGAGAAGCAGAGGGGGAGGGGGAGGGGAAGGGAATAGGGAGGGGAGGGGGAACATGCAGCGCCCTTCCTCCAGGTTCCAGAGGTATGAGTCTGGGAACTATTAGCCAAAGCCCCTCTGTTCCTCCTCTGCTGTCAGGAAGATGCATGTTGGTGGAGACAGAAATGTTTTTACACTGGGAACCCTGACTCCATTATTAATTTTATAGCTCTGGGGATGGGATGCTTGATTCTGTAAGTTCCCTTGATATTGCCCCACCAAATATGATATGTGGTCCCAAACACATGCGATTTAGAAACTTCCACTCTTTGCCTGTTTTCCCATGCATATGCGAGTTCTCATTGTGAGCTGGGATGGGGACATAATATAGGGGAAGCAAAAAGGTACATTTAGCCAGAAGCAGCACCTTACACCTTCCCATGACATATGGCCTCCCTGTCTGCAGAGACTGCCTGCTTATTGATGGACATGGAGGTGAGGCAGCCAATCTGAACCACTGTTTGGGATTAAGATGACAGGAAAGCTGGAGTCGGAGCCAACAGTATTCTACGTCATGGGACTGAGCACTGTCACCAGGCTGGCAACACATCTGGGCACACTTCACAACCAAAGCAAAAGAACATGTGAACCACATAAATCAAAGCGAAACAAGAGAACGCTATAAAGCAGCGTGACTTTTTAAAAAATAGGTGTGTTAATTAAAAAGCACCCACGTTTGCCCTTATAAGACGACAATTTGGGAGGCCTGGGTGAGAGGACCATTAGCTGAAGCTATTTTTCAAATGTTTAGTTGGTATTTTTAAACTACTACCTATGCTAAATGAGAGCTTGAGTTTGGATCCACAGAACCAACATAAAAACCAGACACAGTAGTGATTGTATCTGTTATCACACTGGAAGTTTAGGGGCCAGCTAGCCTGATAGAATGGAGAAATCCACAAGTGTGACCCTTTTTCAAACAAGGTAGAAAGCAATGCCCATCACCCAAGGCTGTCCTTTGACTTCTACACACACTACACTTGCACTCTCTCTCATAAAGACATACACATGCACATGTAACACATACACTTTTTTAGTATATAAAAGAGAGAGAGTATCAATTCTGGGGAAATGCAGCCTAAACCTCGTGTTAACCAGCCCTTTTTATTTTTCTCACAAAACCTTAAGTGACTAACTAGCCTACAACATAAAAGGCCCTCCTTCTCAGTCCCCTCAAAGGCTATAAATCAGATTCTCGTGTAAGTTCTTTGGAGGAGGGTAGGGATAGAGTGTGAAGTATTGAGGATCAAACCTATGACCTCGCCTGTGCTAGGCAAGCACTGGAACACTGAGCTACATCCTCGCACTTGGGTTTGGGGATATTGTCTCACTATCTAGCCCAGGATAGCCTAGAACTCATGATCTTCCTGTTTCAGCCTTCCTAATGCTGGGATTTTAGATGTTTTCAACTGCATGCAGCTTATAAGTTCATTTGATAAAAAAAAAATTAAGGGACAGAAGAGGGAAGATTCCTAACTGTTATTCATACCCCGTTCTAAGGGTACCCACCATTTGTTAGCTGTGTAATTCTGAGCAAGTTACTGCCCCTCCATGACCTCTGTTTCTCCATTTACAGATCGATGATGGTAACAATATCTGTCTTACAAGTTTGTGGGAATTTCATCACTTATCACAGGGGCTCAACTCTATAAATATTCTATAAATTTATATCTCTGGTTATAAACAAAAATGCAGGAGGGGTATAAAAATAATCTAGAAGATAAAGAAGGAAAAAGAGACTAAATGGATAAAAGGGGAAGAGGAGAAAGTCTGAATAATCTTCACCTCTGTTAAGTCTTATGTGAAACCTGCCTAAGACTTAGGGCAAAAAGGTTCAGCTGAGTCTTTGTCAGTCATGGATTCTGCAATGGGCCAAGCAGAAGTGAATGACTCATTAATTACCCTATTGGTGCTTCTGCCAAAAATATGTAAAACTAAGGAAGCAGACAGATGATAAAATCCAGCAAGCCACTTTAGTGAACACACGTGTGGGTACATAAGCTTCATTCTTGTCTTTAATTCTAAGCATAATCGTGTCACTCTATTTCAGAAAGATTGGTGGTAGGTCGTTACAATAGCACAGTTCCATCGCTCTGAGTCTTAACAAGCATTCAAGATTCCATTAAAGGGAAGCAACAGTGAACAATTTCACAGAGAGCCTTTACCTGGCTTTGAGGAAAGAGCTCTATCCTTGGCTCTAATGGCAATTGCCTGAACTGCCCTTCTGCCCTACGCTCTAGAATTACATCTAGTTAAAGCTTTATCCCGAAGAGGGACCAATTTGTACACCTTCCCTAAGCATCCTCATCCTCTCCTACTTCATAGACTGCTCTGTGTCGCCCTGTTGGCCCATTTCCTGTATCCCCAGTACCTCAAGGGGCCCCATTACAGCTCTAAGCCACGATCCCACTACTGTTCTGATATCAGGGGCTCTCAGTCTTCAAAAGCTCTTTTTTATCTTCCTTCTTCTTGGCATCATTAAGCCTCATTTGGGAAGCAGTGGTGAGTAGCATATTGTCATTACTTCTGGTTTTGAGCATTTTATAGTTGAACAACGAACAGATACACTTGGTTGCATGTTTTTGTTTCACATACCAAAGCCACCTTTTGTCTTTCTCTCATGTTTTGGGTTTTCTTTTCAGTAGGGAGTAAAGTCAGGGTCTTTTACATTCTAGGCAACACTCTCCAGTGAGCTATAACCTCAGCTCTCTTTTTTCACAGTTTAATTTGAGACAGGGTCTTATTAAGTTGCTCAGGCTGACCTTGAACTCATTCCATGGCCCAGGTGTGCCTAAATTCACTATCATTCTAGCCCAGTCTTAGGCCACTAGGCCTGACTCTGAAACCATATTTAGATGAAAAATTTCCAATGACCATTGTCTTACCTTGCCTTTTCTCCATGAGTTTGGATGGTGTGGATTCGATTTGACAAACAATCCTTGGTTCAGAGGAAGTGCTCAGTTCTGCATTTGAGAAAACAAAAACTCTTAGATGTCTTTAAGCTTCAGGTCACTGGGGAAAAGACCATTGGGTTTTTATATAGGATCCACAGTCTGACCTAAGAAGAAGACAGATAACTTCCCCATTCCAGCCTTCTCAGATTGACAGTCTAGGGAAAGCAAAAAGAATTCAAACATGTCATAGTATTGACAGAGTTTAACAACTATGGTTTGGTGAGATGAAAGTATGTTTATTGGTATACAAGACTTAAGAACAAAACACAAAACAATACAAAGTGAGTCACCACTGGAGTAGCAGGGTCTTACTCACAGACCTTTAGCCTCGGTCCCTACCTCCTGAAAATGATGACCAAGCCCATGAACCTCATTCCAACTTGTTTCCTGAATCCATGGTATCTTTAAAAACATTTTCCTAGTCACAGCAAACTCAAAATGCTAAGAACTAAATTGGTACTTAAAGTCTTCCCCTCCCAGGCATTTTTCTCCTTGGGGAATTGCTAGTAGCAATATGACTGCTCAGACCCAAACCTTAAATCCCCTCTCAACCCTACTTGTCCCTTTCCCATCCATCCATCACTTACCATATCTGCTGGTCCTGTCTCTTCAACTAACCTCTCTCTTTCTCACCATCAATGTCTTAATCCAGGCCATCTTGTGGCTGGCTCCTAGTTCTGGATGGGCCTCTAACTTATCTCTGTGCCCTTATTTTGACTTGCTTCAAGCTATTCAGTCCCTGCACATTGCTTTGCCTTCACAAACACACATTAAACCATATTGATCTTTGCATGAAGACCTTCAATAGAAATCTGTGGCTCACACAGTAAAATTTAAACCCCCTGTCCTGTTATCTAAAGCCACTGACAGTGCAGCTTTTACTAACATCCTCAGCTCTTTTGCTCGCCCCTTGAACACTGAATCATAGCTATGTGGAATGCCCTGCTGCTCCTTGCATAGAGCTTGTGTGGCCTCCTCCTCTTTACTTCCGCCTTGCTCATTTTCTTCCAAGTAGCATAAATAACACGTGTGGGAAAGGTCAACTAACACTAGCTGCATTCACTATAGCCATAATATAGGGAGCTTTCTCAATTAAACACGTCCATACAACTTGTGTCCAGTTTATGACATGAAAGAGGCCTGGTATTCTAGAGGCTTCCTCGTGTCCTTTGTCCTCCTCACCTATGAGAAATATCACTACCTCAATTTCAAACATCCATGTCTAGTTTATCCCAATTCTATACTTTGTCTAAATAAAGGCTAGGGAAGCCTGTGTCAGCATTCTGTTGATGTGCAATGATTCACCCAAACACTTAAGGCCTGAGATGAGCTAGAAGTCCTAGCTCTATCTATCTCATATATCCCATCTGTCTTTTAAGTCTCCTTCACCATCATGCTCCTTGAGGACTTGACTGTCTTCCACACAGCCTTTCCTTCCACTTTCCCTTTCACCTCTAACATTATCCCAAGTGTATGCTTCTCTCCTCACCATGGAGCACGTTTTGGTCATTTCCTACTTGACCCTTCCACCTCCATCTCGTACTTCAATAGTTAGCCAAATGCTCGTGGCTTGCCCTCTAAGGCCTCTCATCCATTGTGCTTCTGTCTCTCCTCATGGACTCTTGCCTAGACTCTTCTCAGAGCTCATGTTTAGCCTCCTTCCTCATAGTCATTCTAATAGACCTGGGTATGTTTTTCTTGGATTAAAATCCATACTGGTTTTACATCCACCATAGACTAAGATAAAAGCTCTATCAAGATAAAGGACTCTTTAACCTGTTGTTTCTGTCTTCTTTTCTATGGTTTTTGTAGAATAGACACCCTGTTCTTCAGTCTTACAGAATCTGTATTCTCATAAACCTGTCTGAAGTATTTCTGCTAGGAGCTTCTTGTGCCTAGAAATGTCTCTCATCCCATTATTCCTTGAACATCAACTTATCCTTTCCATTGTCTCTCTAGTGCCACCTTCTTGTTAAAACCATGTAGTTGAAGATGCTTTACATGGTCCTGTCCCCTACTATTAGAATTCATACTAAGAAATATCATTATGATATTCATAGAAGTCCCTCAGGACTGCATCTTTATTTTGTTCACGGATTAGGTCTCAATAAACATTTGCTAAGTAATGAATAGATGTTTTAAAACAGGTTGAGCATTTATTCTGGTAGACACTTAGAGATCTAATTTTATTCCATTCTCACTGAAGCCCTGTGAAGAATGCCAGCTTTGCAAGAGAGGAAAGGGAAACTTGCATTACTTGCCACAACCATACAGTTGACACATGGCAACACTACAAGCAAACCCTTGATTGCCCATACCCTAAAGTTCTTGTCTGCCATGATACCCTGCATGCATGCAGCTCTATTGTGGTTTCCAGTAGGTCATTAGCAGATGAAATACTGATTTGGAGGCTGTGGTACACACATTTGTCTCTTCACTACACTGCAAGTCGGCTGAGGAGTAGGAGATGGGTCTTATTCATTTCATGTTTCCCCTGCCTCCTAAACCCCAAGCAGCCAACACAGCATCTTATACATATTTATGTCCGCTAAATGTCAATCAAATGAAATAATGGGTGTGATGTTAAAAGGCAGCATTTGGCAATGTGTGTCCTTTTGCATAATCAGTGAATTTTTTTTTTTTTTTTTTTTTTTTTTTAGGAAACTGTCCTGATAGTTGCCCTGAATTCAGGCCCAGCTGTTGCCTCTTCTAACCCTTTGCTTCTTCAGCATGATGTAGGCTCAGGGCCATCCCTGGCTGACCCACCCTCCACCCCGACCCGGCCCTCTGCCATCCTTCCTGTCCTCAGGAAACTCCTCTGTCTGTCTTCCTGCTTTCAGCAGCTGATCACGCACAGCAAGTCTGGCCCACCCTCTGCTTTTCTTGACCTCATACCCTGCCTGAACCCTGCTGTTTCCCTGGACATTCTGCACAAGCAGAGCAACATGACACTCACGCAGATAAATTCCATACAGAGCAGATAGTGGTAAACAGTGTCACGAGGCAGAAGTGAACAAATTAATTCATTATCTTTTTCTCCCTGTATTTTTCTTCTGCAGGTTTGCCAGTTATTTAGCATTGTCGATTACAATAAAAACAAGAACAGCTATTAAGCTAAAAGGGGGCAGTTAGTAGAAGGATCTCAAGCTTTAGCTGAGATTGGAGCTCAGTGGCAGACTGCTCGCCTCATATACACTCAAGACACAGTGTTCAAACCACTTTTAAGGAAAAGTCCCAGTGCCTCTAGGTCTTCCAAAGTTGATGTATGGCCAGGCCTCCAGACGAGATGGAAACAGAACCAAACAATAGTCTAGTCTATCAGGTCTCCTTTTCCGGGTCTGGCCGTCACTGTCCCTGGACTTGTGCTTTATTCATGTTTTCCTGTGGCTCTCTGCCTATCCACAGAACTCAACTTAGAGCACAGGGGCTGGGGCTACTGAGCTTATGTATGGCAACATTCTCCTGGGAACTTACCTTATTGGTGCCTACCCTCAGTCCAGTGAAGAGGGTGATGGTATAAACTTGGCAACCAATGGCTTATCTTACTAGGAAAGATCAATGTAGAAAAATTCATTGCAAGCTGAAAAGAACTCTCCAAAATTGTCCATTCCCCTTGATTATGCATCTGATAAAGTGGTCAAGAGCTTTACTATCCTGGGGACAGAGTAAATAAAAGGCTTTACATCTTTGAAATTCTTACTTCTCTGTTTGAGATAGGGGATCATGATATGTCCTGGAGTGCCCTGGAACTCAGTATATATACCAGGTTGGTCACGAACTTTGCAGTAATTGTTTGCATTATAGATGTGAGCCACCATGCCCAACTCTGTCTTGGAAGTTACTTTTTAAGCAGCAGATACATAAATATAGACTCCGTTTAACAACTATAACATTGATTAACTAATATGACATTGCTATAATGCCACATTTGTTCTTCAAAGGGCAGGATTTAAGGCCTCAAATAGATACTTTGCATACCTCCTGTGGTCTGCTAAACTGCAAGAGGGAAAAGAATGATAGCTAAGGCCAGGTTATTTCCTCAATCCTCACACGAATGAGGCTCTCTCCCCACCAGCTACAGTTTAGGCTCTCTGTCTACTAAATCAGTGTAAGCAGGTCTAGGGAGAAGGACTCCTCTCCTCTTCAAGATTCAATACCTCCTACACTTGGAGAAAGCTGACCTTGGCCTCAGCTTCCTTTTTGTGATGTGAGGTTGGAAGAGGAAGAACTCAGATAAGTCCTTTCTCCTTTCTTATGTAGCCATGCTTACCCAATAGCCCTTCCATGTAAGGCCCAGTAAGGGTAATATGGAAAGTCAATCCAACTAAAAGTAAAAGCTCTAGATTCAGATTACCAAAAGAAAACCCAAAGTTTCTGGTCCACTTCTCCATGGTCACCTCTCAGCTGCATAAAGAGACAACGTGGGCTGCTATCCACAGATTCAGTGAGCTAAGAGGAAGTGAGGCTAGGCTCTGTTCTCAAGGATGAGCCTCGTGCCTCTTCTGTCAAAGCCTATTGTATTCTGCCCAGATGTTTCCAGTGACATCTCTCTGGCTTGTCTTCCAGGCTCACTGGGTACAGCAGGCCGTGTGTGCAACTTGACTTCCCGAGGCATGGACAGCTGCGAAGTTATGTGTTGTGGGAGAGGCTATGACACATCCCATGTCACCCGGATGACCAAGTGTGAGTGTAAATTCCACTGGTGCTGTGCCGTGCGCTGTCAGGACTGCCTGGAAGCCCTGGACGTGCACACATGCAAGGCCCCCAAGAGTGCCGACTGGACAACTCCTACATGACCTCAGCAGAGGTCATATTCTCCCTTCCGTCCCTCAAGGACTCCAATTACATCTGCAAGGACGCTGGACCTCTGGGTGGTTTTCAGGGGGCTGTTTCTTGAGGCATGTAGCCTGCATCTCAACAGAAGCCCCTTTTCCTTCTCTGGGGGCCCCAGGACTGGGGAACACATACTGCACATAAGTATCCCCTACTCTGTCTATCTTGGGCATTCTGAGGTAACCTCTTTTCCTGCTGATTTCTTTTTGGAAATGGCATGACAGGCTGTTAGAGGAGGAGGGCCATGGCCCTCACCACTGTCACCTAGACATTTCCTCTTTCCTCTTTGACTAAGGAGAGAAACAATATCATGTAACAAAGGAGCTTTCTCCGCGACTTCCCAGCAATTCTAACAGTTCAGAGAGTTCATGCTTCCCTCTGGGGGTCAGGGTAGGTATGGGAAGTAGCATCAACTGACACCAAAATTTCCTCATACTTTTTTTAAAAAGACGAAGCAAGGGCTTTAACTAAGTGGTCGCTGTTGCTACCATCCTTGGTGATTGCCTAGAGAAGGATGGCCTCTAAACATCAGGTTAAAACATATACGTTTTCAAAGAATTTATTGGATATCAAGCCCAGATATAATAGGGTGAGAATGTTTGTCCTTTTAGTCACTTTTTTTTTTGAACTTTCCTGTCAGCCAACACCTCAAAAAGTGATTGTTGTTCTTCAGTGTCCCATCAATGTAAGCACTCTTAAGAGACCAGACTTCTCAGTGTGCTCCGGGGAGAATCTGAAGGGGGAATGGATGAACTAGCAGAATTATTTAACTACTGGGTAAATAAGGTTAAAAAAAAAAGAATAGTCATAGTAACGCTGTGAGTGGAATATCAGCAATGTGCTGTATGACAAGAAAAAAAGAAAGAAAAAAATGAGAGAAGAAAGCAGTAAAATCCCAGTGGAATTTTTGACTAAGGCTACTTTGCGCATGCCCACTTTGAAAACCAGTGTAGTGCTGACAGAGAGGTCTTCAGAGCCTAGGGCCCACTCTCCCATACTCAGATGCCCATGAGAGCTATCGTATGCTGAGGAACATTGGCTAGGATTCACCAGCCTTAAGGCCTGACACTCCTGGGTTTGTTTAATGCTTACAGGATGTGATAGTGCAGCCTGGAGAAAAACAGCACATTACTTCACCTTTAAAGTTGGTAACACTACTGTGTCACGTCGCAAGCAGTCTGTAACTTGGAGACCATATTTCAATACTACAGCTGTAGTTACGGAAATATCAATGTGGTAATAGGGATTGACTTCTGCCAGGAGAGGACATTCAGAGAAAATGGAGCGGGGCCCCAATTTGTGCCTTTAATGTTGGATGGAAGAAAGTGAAGTTGATAAGTCTACTTCTCATCGTGCTGTATAATATGGCTCTTCTGCATATAGTTTCTTCTTAGAGCTGTATTAACTAACAGGATGTCTCGCAATATACAGCCAGCATCAACTGGTGTTTTCTTCACTCTGGCCTTCATTTTACAATCCTTGTCCAAATCCCTCAGCCTGAAGTTCATGGAAAGCAAATAGCTGGAGTTCTTGTCAGATCTAGTATTAATTAGCCTCTTACCCTTCTTGAAATGACTGAGCTCCTTCTCTCCTTCCTCTCTTCCTCCCCTTCTAGTGATAGGGGTCACACCAGGGTCTTGTCCTAGCCAGATGAGTGCCTCCTCCCCTGAGCCACATCTACATCTGTTCTCTTTGCATATCATGAATTCGGTAAACAGGAATGATGAGCAGGGAAGTGGCAACTCAGGGTTAGCATGGGGAAGACCTGGCTGGGTCACAGCCCCCAGTATCCTGGATACTGGGAAAGCTTTCATGAGGGTCCCAAAACCACCATCACTTCTTGCTACTAAACGAATGGGGAAATCTTAAACCCATGGATATCTTTAGGGTGGGGAAGATTTCTACAGGATAGCAGCTCCTTTCAGTTCAGACAAACCAAACTCAAGAGACCTGAAGGAATTCCTACAAACATCAACTGGAACCCCAGTGTCCACATAAGTAGGACCACACTAGAACTTGAAAAAGGTTACTTTGTCCATTCAAAAGAATGAGTTCCCCTCATATGAACTGAGCAGAGACTATGGAATTTTAGCCTCCAGTGGATATTTATCTTTTTTATTATTATTATTATTGCTGAGATGTTAAATTCCGGAATTTCTTTTTATGCTGAGATATGTCCCCCTGATAGGCATCAAGGAAGCAAGACGTATCCACATGAAGCCCGTAGACTTTGCTCTAGCTTATGAGGACATGGTACTACAAGTCCCTGAAGAGGCCAGTGGATCTTCACTGGGGGATTTGGGTGGGAGCAGAAGAAGCAAATGAAATGTTCTCATCTGTTTCTATTTCCAAAAGGAGGACATTTATATTTGAAAAGAATGAAAACAGTTAACTTCAAACTTACTTTCTTTAGGGCTCAGTAGAAGATTGCTATTCTGGAAGTCTGAAATACACTAAGTCCTTGATTATTTTGGATTGTTAAGGAAAGTCTATCACACTTTATTATCAAAACAAAATAAGGAGGAAGACCATCAGGTCAGCCCCCCACCAAGTAAAAGTCTTAATATAAATTAGTTCCTTAGGCCTTGGTTAACTTAATTCATTCACTGCACTATCTGTATGTATTTCAATACATCTTGACTAGTTTACTAGGGTTTCTATGAAATAATCATAACATAACCCTAAGACCTAGCCTATGGATAGCTTTTTTTCAACAGATTTTTTTTAACTAAACTTGTTTGTATTACTAACGTGACACTTGCTCTGTGAAATAACTTTCCAATAATAGTACCCTCCCACAACCCCTTCTACTCTGAAATCAATGTCCTATCTCAAGAGTTCAGTACTCTCAAGTGTCTTTAGCCTGAGCAGGAAAGGACCAGAACCATAAGCATGCTTAGTTCCCAGTGTGCTCCTTCACTGCCTGACAGATTTCTGAGGGCAGAGGGAGAGAGGGGCATAAGGCTCTGTAGAACATTTCCTATAGGATGTCACCATGTTGAAACAGACACCTGCGAGGTAAAGCTATTCCATTTGAGTGATGCCGTGAGGAACCAGGTATGAAGAAAAATACCTGCCCGCTTTGGCCAGCTTTGGCCAAATGGCTGGTCAAGCTCTGTAATCATGGGGTGTGGCATTTTCCATTCTTGTTGATCATGCCTGCTCTATCTGCTGTTGTTGCTTCCTTCCCACCAAGCACCTTCTTCCTGAAAGTCAAGGGTCCTGACCAGAACTCAAGTTCCTTACCACTGGATAGCTCTTTGTACTTGAAATTGTCAACATTCATTGCAAGATGATTTTTAAATTGTCACTGCTAAATTCTTTCATCTTAGAATTATTGCTATTAAAACAAAACAAACTCAAGTGCTGGGTTGTTTTTTCAAAGAAGATATCTTTAAAGTTGGAATCCTGAGCTTCCCAATGACTATCCTAGATACAGTAATTTGGAGAAGATCCTCGCCATCTGTGGTAGAGCTACAGCAGACTATCTGACAGTTCGTGACTGTGCTTGAACACCACTGGACCATATTCTTGGCTTTTAGAGGTTGGCCTGGGACTTGTGTCTCACACACTTGAAATACCATTCACCCCTTTCTTGCAACACATACCTCTTGCATGACTTCAAAATTAAAGCTCAGAGTAGTGTCCAGTGGACCAGAACCCTCTTTTGTGACTAGTTTCTATATTTTGATCTGGGCTTCCTTATCTTAAGAGCAACAATTGTACTCAATAAACAGACCTCGATAATCCTAAAACTGGTACATAACCTGACAGGCATGGGTTAAACTTCTGGAAAGAAATGCTTGGCTGTGAGCTGACAGGTGAAGCAAGGTGACTTTACCCTTCTCCTCCAGAAGCACAGACAAGTTTCACTCACCCCTGAGGATGGACTTTACATATTTCTGGGGATCAACAAAGTGACAAGTAGTTTGCAAAATCCAACATGATCATTATTTTTCTAAACTATAGTTATTCCAGCCCTAGCCATTTCGTTTTGTTTTTCCTTTCTCCCCAGTATTCCCATAGATTCCTATTTGGTTATTTAACCAAACCTCCCACTTCCATAAGCTAGTAAAAGTGTCACGTAGGTTGTTATAAAGAACTATTGTTATTTACAAGTCGGCATTTTCTGTGAAATCAAAACATAATAAAGTGAAATTTTGGTGTTAACTTTGTTATTTTAGACTCTTGGTAGTCTTGCCAAAACTCTGCTAAGAAATATCTCTATGTTGTGTGAACTATTCCCTCATCTTTTCTCAAGAGCAGCCTTCCAACAACCCGATCAAGAGATATCTTTCATGCTTATAGAGAGTATCAGAGAAAACAACTGACTTACTTTACTGATGACTGTGCACTTGAGGGAATAGAGAAGAGTTACATTTTGTTCTCTTTCACTATGGCTGTAATGCAGTGATTGGCTCCTCTGGGTGCTAGCATGCTCTAGATAACCCTAGTTATAAATACAATGTCTCTTTGTACACTCTAATGCATTCTCATCAACCTCCCTGAATTATTGCTTTTCCTGTAGACTAAAATGTCATTTTCTCAGCTTGCATAGAAAGATGAGATCACATGACCTTCCATTTCAATTTGCACCTGCAGAATGTGTGGGCTAGTTATTTCAAGCAGTAAAAGTTCATTGAATGGGCACAAACTCTCCCCCTAGAAAAGGGCATCCATTCCAAGGGTGACAGAATTTGGCAAGGCTATCCCTAAACTTTAAGCATCTCAAAAAAATCCCATACTAGAGATGCTCACTGGCCTTCTAGGATTACATTGTCTCTTACAGAAATTTCTGCAACTACTTAGATTATCTGAAATGGAGGTGATTTGCATAAGGGCATTTCAACAAAGTATTTTAAGCCAGAAATCACCAATAGAATTTCCCTATTCTTAACCCTTTGTGTAAGGGAGCTGACATAAAAAGAGTTAGGATCTTCACAAAATAGTCTGGTTTATAACTAGTAGATTCCAGAAGCAAGTTCTTTCTAATTGTTGTCTTCTAATTGTGACAACCAAATACATTCAGACACTATCAAAATGTCCCCTAGTGGAAGAGGAAGGGATGAGGTGATATAAAGGGTCCTTAGTCAAGTGCCAGTGGTCTAACATTTTAAACCAGGCTTCTTGAAATTTCAGTTAGGAGTGCTTTTCTCCCTCCCCTTCCCTCTGCCCCTAAGATCCTCAACATTGGTGACCTAGACGGGCTCGGAAAGAATCCCTGTGAAAAGGGCAGTCAACGAGCCTTCAGCCCATCACCACATTCAGAAAAGGGGCCAAGTATTAAAGCTCACCCAGGCCTATGCTACAGGTCCCAGGGCTCTGGAAATCATGAAGCTTCTTGGTTTTAGAGGCAGGATGCATAATTCTTAGGATTTCCTCAATTTTATAATGCTTAATCAATTTGTTCGTTGGGGTTTTTTGTTGTTGTTGTCCGTTCTTTGTTTTTAATAACAATAACAACAATCTACAAGATGTGTTTTGGAAGGCAGGGGAGTAAAAGCATTAGAACTCAGCATCAGCTGGGTGAGTCATTCTGAGTTCCTCTGTGCAACCATAGGGGAGCCTAAGAACAAACTGCAAAATAATAATGGTCTGAATTTCAAATAAAGAAAAGCTAAGTTTTAAGTCAATGTCAGTTTTTCTACTGCAGTAGAGGCAGGGAGTCCGGTGTACAAGGGGCGTAGTTAACCAGTGTTAAAGCATTAATATTGGTTACTTCATCCTGATTGTGACCAAAATGCCTAGCACAAATAACTCAGAGGAAGATAATTTATTGTAAGCTTATGGCTTGAGAACACTGAATTCATGGTGACTTGGCTTCAGAAGTTGATTGGAACGTAGAAGTGTGAGCATGTGACCTAGGAAGCTGTTGATTACCTAGCAGCCAGGAAGCAGAGGGCAAAGGTCATAGAAAGGGGCCAGGACAAGATACAGCCCCAAGATGCACACCCAGGAATAGACTCTCTCCAACGAGGCTGCTCTTACCCTTTACCACCTTCTTCCAATGATTCCAGGACATTATGATTCCATCAAGGGTTTTAACATTTACTAGGTAAGAATCCTTGTGACCCAGTTCCCTCTGGAAACACTACCACAGAGATTTCTAGCGATAGGCTTTACACTTGACCTGACATTTTTGATTCAATTAAGTTGACAATCAAAATTAAACCATCATTGCACTTTAAAATACAATTAAATTGCTGTTGCTGTTAATGAGAAGTCAGCTTTATAAGTGGGCCATTGAATGTTTCTTTAGATAAGATGTTGGGGGCTCAGGCTACTTGACTCCCTGACAGCTCTCGGACCATTCCTCGGTACCTTTGCTGCATTGCTAGAACTGTTAATCAATAGTTAGACCTCTTTGGGCCAGCACTGGCTAACTTGAGTAAGCTACAGGTACCTTGAGGAAGCTACATGTCAACCATTGCTGCCTGCCACTGAAACTTGACTGTAGCTCCTAAAGGCACTGTCCCAGACATGAGTATTTAAAAACAATGTACATTGGATTTTCGTCATCACAAGGGTCAGTGTATTAAATGACTCTGCTTCCTCTGTAGCATTTTTAGCCAGGCTGAGAGAGAGAGAAAAGATAGTTCCAGGAAAAGGTCTGGGATTGGTACAGGCCATAATTGGGGGTCTGCCATAGTTGGTGCAGATAATTTTGCTACATCCTCCCTTTGGCCACCCAAAAAAGATATTGACTCCTTTTGTGAGCCAGCTGGGAGGCAGCCTCCTCCTCTTGAGTGGTCTTTTTCTGTCTACCTTTTACTTTGATCATGACTAGAGCAAGCTAAAGTGATGACACAGTGACCAAAATGGCAGTGCGACAGCAGCTATGGAGCAGTAGCAGCAGCAGCAGCAATGACAAAGAGCAGCAACGAGAAGGTTCCAGTGAGGATGGAGGCATACTCCACAAAGACAATGGATACTGTGAGAACCTAAAGGGTAAACATCTAGTGACCATAGTTGAGAAGCATTCTAGAGTCACCAAGTCTTAGATGTCAAAGAAATAAGCTAGAGCCACCCTTTACAGCAGCTATAACACTATGTGAAGTGTTTTAACGTTAGATGTTGTAAGGAGCTGGGGATTCTAAAGACGCTGCAGACCACAGCTGTAGTGCTTGTTCTGTGGAAAGTTCTAGGACTGGAGACCAAGCAAGAGCTGTAAGAATAGATAGAAGACACCACCTGCTGCTATTTGCTGTCTCCTGCTGCCACCACCTACTGCTATTGCTAGCTGAGGATTAATAGCTGCCAAGGGTTGAGGCCCACAGGGTTTTAAAGCTCAGAACAAGAAGCCCCCAACCTGAGTTGCTGGAGCCTGAAGTCTCTGGCTTCTAAGGCCTAGAGAAATAGGCCCTGAGCTCTCGGGGGTTGCAGTTAAATTTCTCTCTTACATCTGAGGTGTTCTAAGATCCAGGATTTCTAGCATAAAAACAGCTTCCCTTCTCCTACCCATAATTCCTACTCAAGTAGTGCAAAAAGCCTTCAGATAGCTAGGTGATAATTGGTGACCCTAGCCTCATCTTCGTGATATTTAGGAGGGAAGATGTCAAGATGCAGCATGATTAAATGGCACAGGGAAGATGAGGTATGATGAGGAAGAAAAGCTTGGTGATAAATGACTCAATGGCTAGCCCCTTGAACTAGAGAACTTGGGGCAGATGGTAACTGGTTCATGGGGAGAATCTGAAAGCCTTTCTTTTTGACTTGATCATTTTTCATGGACCAATTAAATTTCTATTTAATGCTGCCTAAAAAATTAATGAACAGTAAGAACCACTTCCATCAACAAATAGTTCACAGTCCGTTCCCTCAAGTTATTATCTAGTTCTTGATTATAGCATAATTAAACTCTGATCAAAATCTGAAAGAAGTAAAGAAAGAGAGTCCATGGGTTTGAGAGAAAATAGGGCAGGGATGTACATGGGAAGGGTTGTAGGGAGGAAAAAAAGGGAGAAAATGATGTAATTATGTTTTAATTTGAAAAAAAATTTAAAGAACGATTTTTTAAAAATCTGAGCAATGTGATCAATTTAACATTTGGACTCCACTTGATTTTGTATTTTTGAGTACCAATTGGCCCTGTGAAAGCCCTTGTAATTGAATTACGGTCTCTGGATTTCCCCAGACAGTCCACCCATTCCTATTTTAATAGCATCATGGGCTTTCTTAAGTTCTCAGAGGAATCACATTACTGTCTGTAAACCCAATTCACATAATCAAATGACAAGGATGCCTCTGGTATCCATCCACTCAGCCAATTGCTCACAACAGACCCTTTAGCAGAACCTCACAAGCCAATGTGTAAACATTTGGGGACCGGGTCACAGGTGGAGTTCATCTGCCAACCAAATTGCTATCCGGCAAAATTGACAAATCTACACCCAAAAGTCTACCCATCCACATAGGCTTTGGCACCTGCCCCTTGCTCAACTATTCTCCAACAGTAAGGAAAGCCTCGAACTCTGAGTCGTTATTTTGGAATCATGATTAATCAAGACAGATACTTCTGGCCAAAGAGTAAAACTAGACAGAAAAGGGAGTGTGGGTTTCATTTTCCTATACATTGCTGTAACTATAAACAATGCCTTATCTCTTCAACAACTCGCAGGACATACTAAGCATTGGTGTTTTTAAAAAACATTTACACCAGCCCTCAGAGATTTTCTTAGAATCGTGATTCACAGATGAGAAATTTTCCCCTTCTACAGGCTTTAGTAATTGGCACAGGAGCCACTCAATAGACCGTCTGTACAAATGAAGTTGGATGGTCCTTCTGTTAATTACTCATTAACAAATTTCTTTTAATTTTTCAAACTCACTGGATGATGGAGCCAAGATGATGTCTACTTCACGTATTGTAAACTGGTAATTCAATGTTCCCTGAAAATTGGGTGGTTCTAGCATGTAGATGACATGCTCAGTAATGCAATGATATCACATGGTATTTTCAGGATCCAGAAAGAGTGAGGATTCCCAGGGTCACAGAATATCCCATTTGTAAGGAACTTTGTAGATCATTTATTCCAACCTTTACATTTTATTAATGTGAAAACAAAAGAAACTCCATGGTTTGGACTAGGATGTTAGCAAGAGACTATGAATCATCTTTTAGAAGGAACATTTGTTAATCGCTCAGTGAGTCCGTATTGAGCATCCCCTGTGAGTCAGCCAATGTGTTACATTCTAAGGACACAGCAGGGAGTGAGTCGGATATGCACTTGCTCATACTCAGAAAGGACAATTTATTATTTACTCAGTGATTCTTTATTGAGCATCCCCTGTGAGTCAGTCTATGTGCATCCTACTACAGATTCATCAGAGTCTGAGGCAGACATAGCCATGTCTGGGGGAACTGACACCTAGAACTTATTATTGTATAAATTTGTTCAAGGCCATGATTGGATTCAGTACTTGGAACCATTCTTAGATCTGGATATGATTATAGTAATTTTTGAGCTGAGACAAATTTCAGAAAGATTTAGTAATTGGCTTAAGAGCATAAAGGATTCATAAAGACTTGGAAACAAGGGGATAACCAAAGGATCACTATGATGTTTTAAAATTTAATTTATATGGCAACAAAATCCTTTGCAGAGCCATAGTTAACAAAGGTCTACCAGGAAGCAGGTGACATTTCATTATAATCTATTTTAAAAGGGTTTTTTTTTCTTTTTTTTTTTTGTCCAAACACAAATAGCTTTGAGGTACTTCTAAAAAAAAAAAAAAACACCTGACATTACAGCCAGGAGGAATCTACTTTGATGTGGAGATTCAATCTACAGATGCAGATATTTCTAAAATATCACTTATCAACATAAAAATAGTCTAAGTCTCATGATTTATTTAAAATCTTCCTAAACTTGGGGTTGGGGATTTAGCTCAGCAGTAGAGTGCTTGCCTAACAAGCGCAAGGCCCTGGGTTCAGTCCCCAGCTCTGAAAAAAAGAAAAAGAAATCTTCCTAAACTCTTTTCTAATGTTGGGTGGGCTTGATGAAGTGAACATGCTAATATGTGTATATGTATATATATATGTATATGTATATTATGAAATCTTGTGTGGTAGTCTCTTGCTCCTTGCATAAAAGGAAGAGGGACAGAATTTTCTTAGCAACAATGCCCAAGAAATACTTTTCAGAATTGTATTCAAATGTAATGGTGTGTTTTGAAATTTTTTAAAGGCACAAAGTGCATATAAGTATTTGGCATTCATTTGCAATAATATTTTTTCTTTGCTTGACATACAGTGTGGGTGTTCTTTATCTCCATACAGAGAACTTGGAAGACACTTATAATCCCAGGTGATTGGACAGGAGTTCTGTGAATGACAGGTTTCCCTGCCCCCTTTTTATCTCAAAGAGTCTAGCAAGATAGGAAGAATAGTGCAGGTTTGCAGCAGTGACCTTTAGTTTACCCTTAGATGACTGTTCTCTCTCACCTGGGATTATTCTGATGGTGGCCAAATTCCTTAGACCTAAGTCCCCTCAGAAACTGAGAAAGCCTGGGGCAAGTCCTGACATGAATATTTGAATACAGTGAGAGCCAGAGAAAGAATCCTGCCTAAGTGGAATCTTAAATGAAGGGTCAAGGGAGAGGGTGGAGAACTTTTATTACAGTTTTTCCAAAAGTATATGGAACAAATTGATACTCATGTTTATTTATAATGTAGAAAAACCATCCTCAGACATGCATTTTGGTTTGTGAGAAAACTGCTAAGAAGTGTGAGATCATGAAAAAGATAATACTACAGATATAAGATAGAGAGATAGATACATAGATAGATACATATCTGATAGATAAATGATGGATGATAGATAGATAGATTGATAGACAGACAGACAGACAGACAGGTAGGTAGACAGATAGGGAGTAAATTCTGCTTAGAACGTGATTCACTGTTTTGGAGCAGTAAGCAGAGTGAAATGATATCCTAAAGGAATTTTCCCTCTTATGGGCACATCAGCAGCTTTCCTTATAACTGTAACAGAGTCAGAGTCTTGCATAGGTTATATTGACACCCATGAGGAACAACTCACCCCAAGTGTCATTTTATTTAATTATTCACTTCTGTATTTTTAACACATTTTTTGTATGTCAATTTTTTTCCATCTTTATTAAATTGGGTATTTCTTATTTACATTTCAAATGTTATTCCCTTTCCCTGTTTCCAGATCAACGTCCCCCTCCCCTTCTGTATAGGTGTTCCCCTCCCCATCCTCCCCCCATTACCGCCCTCCCCCCAACAATCACATTCACTGGGGGTTCAGTCTTGGCAGGACCAAGGGCCTCTCCTTCCACTGGTGCTCTTACTACGCTATTCATTCCTACCTATGCAGTTGGAGCCCAGGGTCAGTCCATGTATAGTCTTTGGGTAGTGGCTTAGTCCCTGGAAGCTCTGGTTGCTTGGCATTGTTGTTCATAAGGGGTCTCGAGCCCCTTCAAGCTTTTCCAGTCCTTTCTCTGATTCCTTCAACAGGGGTCCTGTTCTCAGTTCAGTGATTTAATGATGGCATTCACCTATGTATTTGCTGTATTCTGGCTGTGTCTCTCAGGAGGGATCTACATCCGGTTCCTGTCAGCCTGCACTTCTTTTCTTCATCCATCTTATCTAGTTTGGTGGCTGTATATGTTTGGGCCACATGTGGGGCAGGCTCTGAATGGGCGTTCCTTCAGCCTCTGTTCTAAACTTTGCCTCCTTATCCCCTCCTAAGGATATTCTTGTTCCCCTTTTAAAGAAGGAGTGAAGCATTTGCATTTTGGTCATCCTTCTTGAGTTTCATGTGTTCTGTGCATCTAGAGTAATTTGAGCATTTGAGCTAATATCCACTTATCAATGAGTGCATACCATGTGTGTTTTTCTGTGATTGGGTTACCTCACTCAGGATGATATTTTCCAGTTCCATCCATTTGCCTATGAATTTCATAAAGTCATTGTTTATAATAGCAGAGTAGTATTCCATTGTGTAGATGTACCACACTTTCTGTATCCATTCTTCTGTTGAAGGGCATCTGGGTTCTTTCCAGCTTCTGGCTATTATAAATAAGGCTGCTATGAACATAGTGGAGCATGTGTCTTTGTTATATGTTGGGGCCTCTTTTGGGTATATGCCCAAGAAGGTTATAGCTGGGTCCTCAGGTAGTGCAATGTCCAATTTTCTGAGGAACCTCCAGACTGATTTCCAGAATGGTTGTACCAGTCTGCAATCCCACCAACAATGGAGGAGTTAACACATTTTTTATTAAGACAGAAACATCTCACTTTCCCTTTCTGTTCTCTTCCTTAACCCCTCCCAGGTCCACTCTCTTCAATCTCTTCATATCCACCACCCCCCATGCCCACTCTTATTCTTTGATTATGATTTTATGGTTTTTAGGGTTTCTTAAGGGGTTTGTGTGCGTTTATATGTATGTGTGTTTCTGATTTCTTTTCTTCATTGTGGTTTGTGTTTTTAGGTTTGTATTTGTTTGAGATGGGAAGGATCTTGTTGGAGTTGGGGAAGAGGAAATAATGATCAGCATATATTATATAGAAATTTTTTCAATTAAAAAATAATTTCACCCTTAACAAAACTGCCTGGTCTTAAGACACTGTTTGCTAAAATTTCTTTAGAAAATGCATGAATTGTATGTTTATTTATATTATGTTTTGCCACATAATAAGCCCAAGGCTGTGAAACCCAACAGTCCCAGACCAACCTTAGATTCTTTAATAAATACTCAGTCAACATCCCCCGGTTTACTGTCTGCCCACAATTTTCTCTAGTTTTTGAGATATATCATTGAATGAGATAAATAATTTCTACCACTGTGGCAAACTGAATGTTCTTTCCCTGCCCCCTGACAATCATTTTTGCTACAAAATGTCCATGATTCAGGGGAAATAAGTGTCCTTTAAAATTGTGTGGGAACTCTATCAATATTCACCATCAAACACTGGGACGTTTCTCTGGCCAGAGAAAGAAGGAATTGAAAACTCAAGCTTGGGAGTGGTTGTTCTCTAAATTTTTTCCTCAGAATTTGAGGTTTTAAAGATCATGTTGATGCAGGAAGGAAAGTCGTTATCTTTTGTGTTGTAGAAGAATAGAGATTAGGAGGCAACATGCATAAAGTCAGTACCTTCAAAAGGCTATACATTAATAAAGGAAAATTCTGGACAGCAGCAGAAGGAATCAGCAAGGAGCTGGTTAAGCACTGCTTAACCATGGAAATCCATTCTGAAAACACATCACTGGCAACTCTGTCATCGTGCCAACATCATGTAGTGTAATTAACACAAGCTAAGCTAGCTACAATGCCATTGACTCATCTAATTCTATGAGATCATTGTCCCACATATGATTCATCATCCATCAAAATATCATAGAGTGTATGAGTCGTTTGCTGTGAAATGGGATTGTGGTAGGGAAATTTGCCTGCTGACCATTTACAGACAGCATCCTCTTCTCATCTTAATTTAATGTTGGAATTTGTATAATTTGTATGTCTCAGGAATTGTCTAGACAAGAAATTGACTCTAAGGGAACACTTTTAGACTGAAGTGTCTAGCTGGTGTAAAGCTTCTTTGAAGGTGACACTTTCCACCAAACACAAGAGAATTCTCACATACCAAACTGCACCAAACCTGAGTTCATAATCCAGAATTGCAAAACACGGTGCAATATAAGCCACCATAATTATAAGACAAGACTACACTTCCCAAAATATCAAATATTACAGTCTCACTACTCTTTGTTAAAAATTTGGACAAGAGATTCAGGCACCAAACATTCTAGTCCTTGAATTTGTTCCATATCCCACCAGGTCACAGCAGATGCATCAGAAATAAAGGCTATGCACAGCAGAAAAATAGTGAAGTGGAAAAATGATCCTGAAAGAGATACTCAAGAGGCGTCCAGTGAACACGCACTCTTGACCATCTATTTAAATTAATACAGACATTTCGAGAAACTGTGATAATTCTTTAAAATTTTTAAAATCAGACTTATCCCAGAGTTCTCCTTCTTCATATATACATAAAGAAATCAAATCAGCATGTCGAAGATATGCCTGCATTCCTACATTCTTTTCAGCATTTCTCAGAATTGTCAAAATATAGAATACGTCTAAGCATTCATCAACAGATAAATGGATTTCAGAAATAGTCGTCTATTTACTGATAAGGTCCCACGGTTTACACTTGTTTCATTGTGGTGTAAAAATAATAAAAATTCAATAGAAACCAGACTACAAGGTCTTATTTGATAGCATTCTGGCTTAGCAATACAAAGAAAAAGATTCTCTTTCACGTGATGCTGGGCAGCATGCCACAAACGTAGCCCCCAGTCGTACATGTGAACAAAAGGAAGAGCAGCCATGCTTACTCTGCAAGAGATAGTGCCGCCAAGCTGTTTGGTATGTGGAATATTGTAAATGATTCTGAGCTACAATATTTTCATATTTTGATTGTTTTGTCAAAACCTATCCCGTAGTATGTTAAGGGCTTAAATGTTCTTACCACAAAGAGTTAATAAATCCTGGAGGTTATGGTATGCTAATTAATATGATTTGAGCATTACATAATGTATACATTTATTGAACATCACCTTGCATCATATATATATACACACACACACACAGACACACAGACACACATACACACACACACACAACACACACACACAAGGCACGTGTTATGGCATTAGGAAGACCCTGAAGGCTGTGACATAAGAGCTGATTTTTAGGAATACAGGAACAGAGAACTGATGGAGAGTATTACTGGCCAAAGCAGTGGCAGTAAGTGGCAGAGCTTCTGCAGCTTTTGATACTCATAACTGCATAGATGTGGGAGTTTGAATGAGAATGATCCCCATGCATTTGAGTGCTTGGTCACCAGAGGAATGACACTATTTGAAAGGATTAGGAAGTGTAGTCTTGCTGAAGGAAGTGTGTCATTTTGGTTGCAGGAAGGGAGAGTTGAGACTTTTAGAAGCCCAAGCCAGACCCGGTACCTCTCTCCCTCTTCCTGCTGTCTACAGGTTCAGATATAGACGTCTCAGCTACTTCTCTAGCACCATGTCTGATTACGTGCCTCCGTGCTCTCCCTCAGGAAGATAATGGACTAAACACCTGAAATTATAAGCAAGCCCCAATTAAATGATTTCTTTTATAAGAGTTGAGAAGGTCATAGTGTCTTCTCACAGCAACAGAACAGTGACTTGGACAGAAGTTGGTACCAGGGAGCAGAGTAGTGTTTTTACAGACCTTACCTTGTTGACAGAATATGTTATATGGTTATTAGTAGCCACTCCTGTAAAGATCTATCTTGAAAAGGTACAGGCTGAGCAAAGAAAAAGTACAAAATGAGGGTAGTAGAGGCAGAGAAAGGCAGAGAGAGTGTGTGTAGGTTAAGTGGGGTCCCATGTCCACTCTGCCAAAGGGCTGGGGCCGCTTGTGGAGACAGGACAAGGGAAGTTTGGCCTCCCTTGGACACTGCTCTGGGGTTGGGGAAGTAAAGTCTGAGCGCAGAACATAGCCGGAGCTGGCTAGGGGTCCCTGGGCCTGAAGGAGGCTGGAGCTATCTGGTTCTCAGGTTCTTGAGCATCCAGGCACGGCTGTGATGCCGTGGAAGAGCTGAGAATAGAGTGGGGCCTGTGGGCTGAATCTAGCCTGGGATTGTGGGAGGAAAGAAGGAAAGCTCCCCCTATGTCTGCTGGGGTAAGTCTTCAGCTGGATGGTGGTGGTGGCCTTGGGCTTAGTCCTG